>NC_051309.1:32592754-32895784 GCF_015220235.1 Choloepus didactylus
TACATTTTTAAGTGTGCTTCATATATTATGAACCTATAGAATATTAATGATGGTCTTCCATATGGTAATTATAGTGCTTGACTTTATATTTGCAAAAGACTCAGTGTCTATATAAATTTTTTTAAAAAAATAATGATGAATATTGCTTCATAATTTGTATGCATATGTGACCACCTCTTATTTTAGATTGAGTTCCCAAAGCAATGGGCTTTAGGCAAATGATTATACATGAGTTTCTTAAGCAATATTCTGAAAACAATAGGAAACCTATGTCTGCTTTGTCTATCACTGCTTTTGCTACCTGCAACATTCCAATTTAATATATTTGACTCTATTTTGTCATCGTAAAAGAAGAGGAGTGAGTATCAGGAGATATGGATTAATCACTTTAACTCTCAAAACCTCACTTACTTCACTAAAATGAGGGATTTTGACTTGTTTATCTTTAAAGTAATTTCCAACATTTTATGGAGTATGGAAGATTAGGAATTTTTGAAATTGTGGTTTTGTTCTGTCTTTGACTATGACTAAATTGTATTTAACCTTTCCAGTACATGGTTTCCTCATCTGTAAAATATGGGGACTGAGCTAGATCAGGGATATAGCCTTTAGTGATAACATGTGCTGACATTTTTTTCTTTCTGGAGCTTTCTCCTGAGAAGGATTCTGAGGCCTTGCTTTACTCAGTGGAATGGAATGCTGTGGTTAATTACCTTTTATGTCATAAGCTTGCTACATAAATTCTAAGAAACCTTCTCATTCAAAAAGAAAACATGATTATTATACTTAAAGCTGCCGTATTTTTCCTTTTTGAAGTATGTGCACATGCTTTTTATGTTTAAAAATATATGCATCCAAGGGGACATTTGGTTCTCATAAGGAAGGCAGTGGGAGAAGACACCCCACTTGAGATATTTGAGGCCTTTGAATGCACAATAGAGATGAAAGATTACACTCATTCTTTGTGATTCCTAAAGGTGGAACTAATGTCAGGGAGATTACATGGGAAAAGATTTCCTGCATATAAGGATCAAATTTATTTACTGTAAGAAATGCTCAAAAAAAAAAAATAGAATAAAATAAAGGCTGCTTCATAGAATAGACTATATTGTCAAAATTGTCACTGAAGATGTTAAAACATAGGTTGCATGACATTTCTCAGGCCATTATTAAAGGAATTCATTCATAAAATAGTAAGTTGGACAAAATGAATTCCAACCATAGTGATCTGTAATCCCATAGCAATCATCCAATATAATAATTGAAATAATTCCATACTGAAATTTGTTGACATAATATTCAAAGTTTTAATCAGAATTTGTGATTTAGAATTCCTGTCACAAGTAATCTAATGTTAGATGATGCTATAGCACATTATTCTAATGTAGTGCTTTTATCTTACCAAGGCTTCCCGTCTGAAGTGAAAGTTACTAATTTTCATCTTTGGAACCAAGACTTATTTTTTTTATGGCAAGGATCTTTACTATAGAATCATTTGAAAGAGCAAAATATGAAAAAAAAAAAAAAAGCCAAATTGATAGGCTTAAATACATTAAAGAACACATATAGAATGGAATATTATGTAGCTGTTAAAGAAGAATGAGGCAGTTACATATGTACTGATACAGCACAGTGTTCGAAATGCATGGATAAGTGAAAATGTCAAATGCATAGAAATTTGGTTGAATGTTTATAAAAAGTATGTCATATGTATGCCTATGCATATGCAAACAAAAATCAGGAAGTACATGTAAGAACTTGATAGGGTAATGGAGTGGAAAGAGGCCAGAGACTGGAGACTCACTTATGCCTGTATACCAAGTTGCAACTTTAAAATTTTTGTTCTGTTCATGTGATTTAACTATTCACAGTGACAGTTTTTAATGTCAATAGCTTTGATTTCTTCCAACTGTACATCCTAATCATTAAACCGCTTATAGAACACTGCTTTCTAATACTTTGTAGGCAATGGCACATGCAAAAGCAAAACAAAACAAAACAAAACAGAACAAAACAGGTATTTTTACCTAACACTCTTTTGTTAGAACCACCACTTCTTTTGCATCCTGAGACTCTGATCCCTATCCTCATTTTGAATGTCTTTTTCCCTGTATTGTAGTATAACTGACTATAATAAAAATTTTAATAAAGCAGCTTACAAAAGAATTTTGTGATTATTTTTTATTTATTAAGGAATGGAACATAAAGCATTCATGCAGAATCATAAATTATTTTATGTAGAAGAGATTGTGAAAATTCTTCACTTTGAAATCCTGTTAATAAAAGTAACTTTTCCATAATCATTCTGTCTAGGATCCCGAACCAGATTTCCTGAATCCCAGTCCAGGGAATATCTTAGAAGAAACCAAAGTTACTCCAGTAACTTGCTTAAAAGAGTAGACCTTGGTGACTTGATACTTTCTTTTGCTACTTGTCTTGAGCATCAGGATGAAATAGGAGAGCAAACAAACAATTTTGTTTAGAAAAATCAGAAAATCACTGAGTGTATAGTTTGCTGTGCTCCTGGAGGGGCATGGAGGTTGGCATCCCTTTGTAAAGTTTGAATTTGCAAATGTTTTTTTGCAATCGACCAACAATTTGTGCCAGAAGTAAAACCAGTCAAAAATATATTCCAACTTTAAATCAGAAGCTGCATAATACAGTTTTATCACCACCATCTTGTGGCTGTGGACAACACGGTATACAAAACCCTTAGGGTTTACAGTGAATAAATGGAGCAAGTTACCAAAGATTTCCAATTTTGAGCATTAACCAGACATAACCATTGTTATTCAAGCATGCCTGTCCACTCTAATCAGGACAATAGGCATCAATTAAACACATAGAGCATCTGATTATAACCAGAATTGTTAACACTGGCACATTAGCTAATTGTAATGGGGTATTAGTTAATTGACAGTGGAAAAATCTCCTTAGACACCAGTAGTGCATATTACTCAGGATTTTGTTTCTTTGTGTTCCACACTGAGCACAACAATGTCATAAGCCACTCTATTCAAGTAATGAAGAAAACACAGAAAATATATAGCAACAGCAAAGACATATGAATGTAATTCTGAAATTGTGAGATTTTTGTGAATATAATGAAAGACACGGACCAAATGCTAACTAAAGTTTTACTGATCTCTGTATTTTTAATAATAAAGCTTAAACTGGATAGATTATTGTTTTACAAGGGTATTTTAGATCATTTATTTTAAAGATATTTTTCCCAATAAAGTCCCATATAATCAGTGACATTTTCTCTTATTTCTGAACCAGTTATCAGAAATATTTTATATACTGTATCTTGAAATATGTGAATTAAACAATTTTACATAATTAGCTTTTGGTATATATAGATAGAGCATTTATTCAAGGGACTGAATATCTAATTTTATCATGGAAATCGATGGAAAAGTAACTTCCAGTTAACACATCAATATACTTTTTTGTGAATTCTGCTGGATTACATTAGGTTAAGGGAAAATATCTCAGTGTGAGTGAGAAAAGAAGCAAGAATCAAATCATATGATTATGTTTTGCAACATTTGATCATAAGAAAATTGTGGTTGTGACTCAGGGGCTGAAATAATATGCTGACCTGTGATAGCTTGGGATATTTCATTAAAGCCAGACTGATCAAACTGTGTGTGCCTGGAAAGAACTGATGAGGCTGCAGGTTACAAGTTTTTAACATACTCTTAACCACTTTGCTCATTTGTTAGTTTTTGCAAGATAAGACAAGCAAGTAGAATGGGAAAACAGGAATCCTGAGAGTATACTGAAGGTGGAAGGAAACCATTCCCTGCCAGTCCTGCCCACGGTTCCATGGATAACTGAATGGATAAGCTCTTTTTTGTATTTCTAGAATGTGTATCCTGGATATGTGAATGTTATATCAAAATAACATCATATCAGATACATATAAGGGAATACAGAATTTACCTATGACCACCCAACTTGTCTTAATTGGGTTATCAGGATGTTACAATTTACAAAAGAAATACAAGCAGGTATATTTAAATTATAATTCATTACTTTGGCAATTAGAAAAATAACTTTAGGAAATAGAATATGCTATATAACAAAATTCTTCTTAATTTTCAATTTTTAGAAGAATCCAATATAATTTAAGAGAAAAATCTTCATGTATTTTTGGCAAAGCACCTTAAAGTTCTAATTATGTTTTTATAAAGTAATATCAGTTACATCTGTACAGTAGATTTGCAACTGAAGTAAATGCTAATGAGACATCATAGTATAGCTAAAGGATGTAGTGCTTAGTCTGTTTTTTGAGAGAATTTTTAATTTTTATCTAATTCAACCAACAAACTGCAAACCAATCATTTCATGCAATAAACCATTACTATCATTGAAATAGTGAGTAGCAAAAAGCACAAATTATTTCATTACAAATTAAGAATAATTTCTTAAAAGACAAAGTATTGTGAACAGGTAAACCATAAAAGAATATTTTACTTAATCTGTAATAATAGATTTTAAAAAGGTAGTGATTTTTATTAGTCATTTAATTTTGTTGTGACTAATGAATAAAAGTGAACAGAATTTCAAGGTTATTTAAGAGTTTATTACACTTTTTTGGGGGGGAAACCTGCTTATGGTTTCAGTAGTGTAAGGCTCAAAGCACTTGGTAAGTATTATTAGATGGTTAAAATATAGGGCTGATGATTTTATTGAATGAGCTGTGCAGAGAAATTACTTTAGGGTCATTTTGTCAGCCCTAAATGTCTTAAGCCCTTAAAAAGTTACTGGAGTTCTTTCTTGGGGCTTCTCCTGAGCATAGAAGACTACTAACTTCCCCCTTTAAATGCATTCTAATTCAAAGCCTTCCTTCATTGAAATCTCCTGAAAGGAAACTCAAGAGCTATGGTGAGGAAATTTTTTTCCCCTTTCAAGACAGGAGGCATTTGTCAAATTTCAGGGAAGCACCTGAACTAATTGAATTTCTGGCTCATGTGTTGTTTTGTTCTCAATAAAAGAATTCATTTCAGAAAAAAAAAGATGGTTAAATTTTAGAATTTATTGAATTACCTACAATTTGGTATAAAAATCACTAACCTTTTCCAACGCTGTCATAATTTAGCATTTCAGTTATGTTTTAGTATACATTTAGTTTTTACCTGCAGTTGTATTTAAGAGATTCAATAATGAGAATGACTGAGTTTTAGAAGTTTTGCTCATTAATTGACGGGGAACTAAAACGAGCATTTTATCAATGTGAAGTTCTCTTTTTAATGCCAAGGATTTATTATAAATAACTGTGAGATTTCAAAGTGGTTTGCTCCAAGGAAATATGTGATATATATAGAACCATTGGTAATTAAAATGATGAACTAATTTTTGGGCACTCATAAAGTCCAGATTTCAGAGAGATATATTATTTTGTATTACTGGATGAGTTATATCTTTTTAGTGGAAAAAGCAGAATTAAAACACACAACTGCTCATTGCTTGGCAGTTTTGAAAGAGAAAAAATATAATCTATTATTAATACTTATACAGAGTTCATTTTTGCATGGCTGTAGCTTATGTGGTAGCATATTTCCTATAGGTGCATGAATATTATATTAATAAGTAAAATGTGCATGTTATTTTTTTCTTCCCAAGACCAGATGGCATTATATAGATTTTTAAGTGCTTGTGGATCACTCTAGTGCCTGTGGCCATGGCACCTAAGGATTTACCTTATTGAAAATGAAACGTTTAGACATTTATAACTGCAAGCAAGCATTGCCTTTTATTTTAAATAGTTTATAGGGCTATAAATGTGTGCCTTCATGTATTTTAGTAAATGGTTGCTAATTGTTTATTTATTTATCTCTTCTACTTCAAATTAATAATTGAACACTTCCATTTTATTTAGTCCAAGTTCTAAATGAAAGGGGACATAGACTTCATCAATGAGTAATTGGCCTGGGAAAGTAAAGCCCTTACACCCATTAAATGTTGATAGATGGTCTAACCAATCCATGTTTTATTGCCTCACCTGTAAAATGATGATATAGTAATAAACATTAAGCTCCCAACAGTTCATGAAGACATTTTACAGATGACTTGAGGAAGAGAGAGAGAGATAGAGAAAGAATTTTCCTACCGATTTATAAAAGGGACAGTCACCTCGATGCAAGTGGGAGATGCTGCATTCAAGTAAAGAGGGCATAAATAATGGATATAATAGAATAGTATGCATTTATAAAAATGAATTTTTGTGTAGGCAGTCTGAGAGAAATGCTTTTAAGGATGAATTGGAAAATGAGAATTGGCTGTGGCTCGGTCGGTCGTCTACCAAGGCACTATGCAGGCACATCAGGAATCCAGATAGTTTATAAATAAGCAAAATACTGTCTGATAGGATTCCTTCCTGCTGCTTGCTGTAAATGGAACTCCTTTGGCATGGCAACTTTTTGGAGTAATTTTCTAGAGAACACTTACTCAATGGCCAAGGAGAAGATCTGAAGAAGAAATTATAGGATATTTCATGCTGAATGTTCAAGGAGCAATCCAGGATTGAAAGAAAATGAATCAATGGTAGAAAACGTTGAGCTACAAATCATTTGTAAATATAGATGAGCAGAAAAATATGTAAACCTAAGACTGAAAATTTGGTAAGGGCAGTAGAGAGTTAATCAAAATATCGTTTATTCTCCTTTGCATCTTATCTTCTATTTTAGGATTTTCCTTGGTATTATTGATGCAAATCAACTTTGGCTGCTAAGTGGGCCTCCTTCATTTTTCTCCCAACACTTGGTTACATACAAAGAAATGTCACTGATACACTGTAGAGCCCATTAAATGAAATTCAACCCTTTGCTAATGGTAACTAGAATCAGGAAGATATGATGGGGCTGACTCACAGATTCCTCTGGCTTTTGGCCTAAATCTAGTCAATCAAAAATAAGGCCTTCTAGTAAAAATATCATGCCATATGTTGACTAAGCATATGTTTTGAGGCTTAACAGTCATTGGAGATTTCATATTCCCTTCTAACATTGATTAGTTGCTCTTCCTGGATGATATTCCTTTGTCAGTGTTTTTATATGCGCTTCCTGTCATTATTAGGAAAAAAAGTTTTTCAGCTCTTGGAGATTATTTAAGACCAAGTAATATACTCCCATCTTTATAATATAAGGTACCTTTACAAAAATATTTGTAATTAACTTTATGTATAATTAATAATAATAATATTACCTCCTTTGTGCCTAGTCCTGAACTAGGTACTAGACTGAATTTATAGAATTTATTCTGCTGCTTATATTGTTTTTCTCCATTTTATATTTCATTACAAATATAGTGGCTGGGTATACTCCTTTATTTTCACACTTCATAGATAGTAAAATAGTACATGCCATGCATTTGAGAATTTATTATACCTGTCAACTCTGAGAGGGATGACAGATAGGAGAAAAAGAAGACACAGCACAACCAAGCAGGCTACACCACCTTTTTCTTATTTCCAAAACAATTTTTTTTCGCATCTAGGGAAAATCTGACATGAGTTAAAGCCTTTTAAGTCTCAACCAGACTTAATTCAGAAGATGACTCTGAGTTTCACGGATCCTGGCAGTTTCAGGAGGGCCATATTTTTTATGCAGATGAACAGTTCCAGGACAATATCTAGAATGTATTAGACACCAACATATTATCTTTCCATTTCAAACACATATGTCTAAGCTTTCTCCCTTGATGTAAGTACATGTACTTTGACTCTTCAAAAAATATTCCATTTTAGGTTAACATTACATTATCTGCACATTATCGCATCCTAATAATGGTGTTTGGGCGAGTCAGCTGTGTGCTTTTGAGTTCATTTTCTTTGGGGAAGTATCTCATTGACTGCTTTAGTTTGCCATAGGGGAAATGACAGGGTGTATTAAGCTCCTTTAGCTGCAGTAGTTATATTTATTTGGGAACTAACTGCATTTCATTTTTCATATCTTTGCATATGGGATCTTGAATATACGTCTTTGCATACCTCCTGGGGTAGGCAGAAATAGCAGAAGATGGTGCAGTTTCAGAGCTTTGGACAATGAAAATGGCAATACTAAGAGAATCTGCATACATTGTCTTGGAGGAAATTGTTCTACATGCCTTGCCACTTGTACAGGCAATCCATGCACAAAGTACAAAGTCCTTCCCCCTTTACACATTTTGTAGACAAACTGCTTATGATGTTCTTTTTTATTTTTTTAAACATTGGTTCCAGTTATGGGGTCCCATTGCCTAAAATTCCCTTTCAGAGAAAGTGAGCAATATTCGGGTTTCTTTTTATAAGTTTTGCTTCTGTGCTTATTTTTTAATTCATATTTATGCCATGCTTTTTTCACACAAAGGAACTGAGGCATTGTCTAGAATCCATGAGAAATGAATATATGCTAATTAGTTTACAATCATTTATTTAAAATTCAATAACTCTCACTTTCTGTTGGTTTGTATCCTAATATGAATTGCAATATTTGGGTAGTGTATTTAGGAGTGATCTTGAATGTAGTCATTTACATTTTAATTATATATAACTTTATGCAGAATAATAAATTACTACAGATATTTTCTGCAATGCAATTTTGTGTTTGATGATCCTGACTCACAACCAGAAGACAGAGTAATTTCTGTCAGACAAAGCATGCAGATATATGAATTGATTAATCTAAATTTCTATAATTCTAGTTTTATTGGATGACATCTTTCAAATTAGTGGTTAATTTTTGGGAAAAACATGAAGTTTAATTTTTTCCAGCCTTTTAAAAAGAACAATCACTGTTATCAAAGCAGCTATTCTCTCCATAGATCACATGACAAGATATTGAAGCATGTCTCACCATAAAGATCTTTCAAAATTCTAAACGTTTTTCCTTTATGAGAGATGTTACCTCATGCTGTTGCATCTTCTTATGCAAATTTTTCATTCTATAACAACAGTTAAAGAAAAGTAATGAAAGTGCCAAACTTTGCCAGCTGGAGATGATATTAAATATTTTACCCTTCTGCAGTCTTGCATCAATATCCTTTCATTGAAAACAAAATAAGCTTCATAATGTTGTGCAACTTAAAAAAATATATATAGAGAGAAAACAAGGAAAAAGCAATGTTTTGATGAGTTCGGAATCAGATATAGCTAAATTATTATGAATAATCTTCCAGCAATTTCAAATATGGTGGCCCTTTTCATCCCTAAGTATTTTTATGGAGTGAAAATTCATTTGTCTTAAAAATTTTCAAGATAATTAATTTTCAGTGCACACAAGATGATTTAGATGGGTAACCTGGCCTTGTTAAACATGCTATGCTGTTTCTAGCCATCAACATTGTAACTCATCAGACTTTCCAAAGCAAGAGCTGTTTAAATCAAAGGATTTTCACTGTGGATCCCTTACTGCTGCTGGCTAGATGTCAGAGCTAGGAAGATACTCTCTAAGTAATTGTAAAGCACTGTTCTCCAATCAGCATATATTATTGCAAAGCAAGAACTACACTGTCAGAATTTCTATTTAAGTTACAACTCAGTCATTTGAACTTTGAGTCATACATACTTAAATGTCTCTACCAGATTAAAAGCGTGTTACATTTTTCCACTTTCATAAGGGTGTTCAGGACAAAAATACACTGTCTTTGCTTTCTTTAATCAATCATTAAGGATAGCTGCCAATGTTTTAGTGGCAGGATTTAATATCCTTAAATTGTTTAATAGCTCTGTTTTAATATGTTAGCCCCAAAATTCAGTGTAATAACTTTTTAAGAACAGGGACCTTAGGGGATTTTGGAATATGGGAATAAATTTGGTTTTACTTTTGAGGGGAGTGCCATATGGATTGAATAAGAAGGGATTTTTATTTTATGTATTTATTTATTTGGCCTCCCAGCTTCAGGAGACACCAGAGGTAGGAAATCACATACGAAATCTTCATCAACTTTAGCTCAAAGATTCCATTATATCGGGGGTTGGAAAAGAAAAGGAGGCATGCTATATTGAGATTTGGCCATCTTGCAAAAAGTTTTCCTCAAATCACATGTTAATTTACTGTAAAAGCCAAAACAAAAATCTGGGATATTCAAATTGCTTTCAAGGACAAAATCCTGTTATTCTCCTGAGATATAATAATTTAGTAAAAAGAATATCAAAATGGGAATTAATAAACTCTATTTTAATAACTCTTAAGAAATAAACTTGGCAATGTATCAGCCACTGTATGCTACCATTTCCTTATTTATAAAATTGTAGAAATCGACTAAAGACTGTTAAAATACCAACCAGTTTCAATTTTTTTTTTTCCTATGAGCTGGACATTTTTAAAGTAGTCAATATAATTGAAATATGGATATTTAAAATAAAATCTGTTTATCATAACATGTTTACTAATTTTAAAGACGGTTTAACCAGTATAAGGATTGTGGCTAAGATGATTGACCTTGAAAAAAAATCTAAGTCATAAACTCAATTGATTTTTTTCCTCCTCATTTTTCTGTTTGTTTGAATTGTAATTTCTGATAGCACTTTCAAAACAAATCCTAAAACAGCCTAATAGTTAATGATAGATATTTTCTGAAACTGGGCAAAATATAATTTTCTACACATTTAGAATCAAACGCTTATGTTTAATGTTACACTATTCAGCAGACAATCTGTATATTATGTCTTTCTTAATTCGCTGTATTTAAAATTATAGTTTATGCTTTGCATGAAGGCTACACAAACTGTGATTGCCATAAAATATAGACAGTTATATAAACCAAAGGACACTTTCAACAGTGATAAACACTGAGTCCTACAGAAGAAACAACGAGTCTTATAGAAGCTTATGGGATCCTAGAAGTGTCCTTATATTTTCTTCTTCTTCCCCTCTTCCACCTTCTTCTTTTTTCTTTCCTCCCTTTCGCTCTCTCTTTGTATATCCAAACAAAACATTTCTACAGCACTAAAAATAAATTCATTAGTAAGAGTAGGCTTTCTGAACCAAATACTTTGAGTAGATAGCCCAAAACTCATATGATTCAATTATTGTAAGAAATTAGGCATCTATACTCTGACCACACATTTTGGTGCTCCAAAAATAAGATTCCTCCCTATTAAGGGACATCATTGCAGACATTTGTTCTAGAATTGAGTGAAGAGGCACAGCCATATTATATGTACATATATACTTAGCAATACATGCCATAGCACATGGCAATCTTGGTTTGTGTTTCTGACTCTCCCATTAGGCTGAGAGTCCTGTGATTACAGGGACCATAAATACTGTATTTACTACTCAGTATTTTATACTTAGAAGGATCACTATCTATATATACGTTTGAGGAATAGATATTTCCTTTACTTAAGACCTTAGACCACTATTCCCCATATAGTCTTCATTCTTTCTCTTTGACTTTTTTGTTGGGTGGACACTTTGTTCTAAATATTGTTCAGTTTATGGGAAGAAAAAAGATTATCCAGATAGAGTTTTTGCCCTGTACTATTTCAGGGAAAAAGAGCATAAAAAATGATAAAAGGAAAAAAAAAACAAAACACGTGATCATAAATATATAGAAAGGATGTTATGGTGAAATAAAATAAGCCAGGGAAACCCAGCCTTGGGAGTGGAGTTGGAGACTTCTAGATAAAGGGAGGACATAAGCAGAATTTTCTTGCCTCTCTCCTACTTTAAACTCTTAAAATAATCCTAAATCCCATTTCCTCCCTTTAACCTTCTACACACATAATTGAGCATATTTTTTTTTTTTTTTTTGCACAAGGATTATTTTATTTTTAAATCAGGGATTTAGAGAGAATGATTGAAGTTCCTTTCACCTTTTATTTTTAATTCTGCCTTAATAAATAACTGCCTAATAATTGTTTGTGTGCCTTTCCCTGAATTAGAACATCACCTGTGATGAAGTAATTCTCATTAAATGTTGGAAAACTGAGAATGGCATATAATACACCATAATCCCATCCTATAATTCCAAGTTTCTCAAGCATGCCTGTGACTGTGTACCTCTGTATTTCCTTTGCCTTATCATAATTTTTCTCTCTTTTCCCCATGGACAGCTCTTATTCATATATTATAGTCCACAGATGTTATCTTTTTCATAGAACTTGTGTCACTGCTCCAGGATCATGCATAAAATGATACCTTTCCTTCCCTTTGTACCATTTCGTATGTATTTCGGTCAGAGAATATTTACTGAGAGCCTGTTTTGTTGAAAGCACTGTGACAGGAACAAAGAGTCATTTCAGTTCTAGAGACAGGGCTGTTTTAGGCCAGAATGTAGTGTATAGATTTGCTGGTTTCTTTAATGCCTGTGTCTATTCTGAATGTTCCATGCCTTTGCTGTACCCGTTTGCTACATTTTGAAAGTCTCCTCAATATAAAGCATAAAGAGTCCCTAGGCATTTTCAGGTGTGTCATTCATGTTTCCTTCCTTGAAGCTGTACTACTACCCCTATGTGTCAAATTCCTGGGTAAGAAGGAAGTTTGGTTTTGTCTCACTTTGTCTCAAAGTTTTCCCAGAGGAGCATCAATTTCTATAATGTGAATCCTTCAGGAACTAAAGACACATTTGGAAAGCGATTTAGGAGATATGTTGGCACACCCAAGTGAAGCAGAATATTTGTTTGGTATCTATTCAGAAAAGACTGGCAATGTGAAGCAAGGATTGATGGAAGAGATATTCCAAATTTGCAAGCCATCTGCTCATCCTTCCACTTTAAAGGTATATGAGTTTGAGTCTTATATATCCATGACTGCTTAGGAAGAAAAAAGATCGGAAGAAAGAGGGAGTAAGGAGGAGAGAGAGAGAGACAGAGGGAGTGAGAGAGTGTGTGTGTAAAGGAGTGCCTGCAGCTGAAAACCCTGATTAAAATACAAGATTTTATCAATGTTCACAAAGCAAAATTCAAAGTTTAGGTCTCTGGCTTTAAGTAAGGGTAATGGTTAAAATCAAGGACTCAAGTGAAACATACTTGGGTTCAGATCTCATTTCCTCTACCTAGAAGCTGAGTGTCCTTGGGTTCTTAAACTTTACTGGGCATCTCTTTCCACAGATAGTTTTGCATGAATTAAAGAGATAATAACTGTTGTTGGTCAGTCACTTCCAATGGGCCAGACGTTGCTGTCTGCATTATGTGTTAGTTCACTTAATCTTCACTACAATCCTGTCATGATTATTATCATTATCCCCATTTTATATATGAGGCAGCTGAGACTTAAAAAGTTTACACACTTTGCTCCAGTCACCTAGCTAATATTTCCACCCAGGTGGTCAGAACACCGTCTGCACTCTTTGCCACTGCTGCTTTGTGCAGATTTCCTGCATACAGTAAGTGCTATATAAAATGGGTTTTTATTCATAACAATTCTGAAATAGACCTATTATGCTTTAGGCATTTTAGTATAAATTACACAGTACAGAAGTGTGACAAAACAGTAGTTTGGCTTTCTTCCTGGCACAAATAGTACTTCACATGAACTGAATGATACCTTTTAAATATCAGACATTTTTTTCTCCTGTTACTTTTTGGAAGACCAAAAGGAAAACATAGTTTTCTTTAGTACTTCTAAATATCCCAGGCAATCAATACTGGTTTATAGAACATATTGCTAACTGTTAACTCGATTTGTCAAGTTGAGGAGGATTTAGTGTATTTTCTCTAGCTACAGAAAGCAGTAAATAAAATGGTTTAGTCGTAGTATAAAGTATCAGAAAAGTCAAGGTTTTCAGATGCCGTTCTTGCACTAACTGTGAAGTGGTGAAAGTCATTTATTTGATCTATGTCAGGATCCTTCTGGGTGAAACGTAGAGTTCAAACACAAATGATGCTTCTAGCTCTAAGTTCAATGATTCTGCAGTTTGATAGGTAGAGTCATAGGAAGGTATATCTCATTCACTTCAATAGGATAATTCAGGTTATCCAAACCTACAATAATCTAATCCTCTATTTTTAAAAGTGATCAGGGCCATGTTGTTAGAAATACTCCAAAAGAACTTCAAGCCAGTGATGATTTAGAAGGTACAACTCTTCTGGTTGGAAGTTGAACTACATGAAAGAAAATTTAAATTTCTCATCTTTGTTTTCTAAATTCACTTACATAAACTAAATGCTTAAATAGAGAAACCTTCTGAGAGAATTAACAGAGATTATGTTCTGGTTTCTTAATCTGGGAAAAAACATATCAAAGCAATATCCCCAAGAAGACTGAGACTAAGTTTCCAATTACTCTGCAAATTCTGTCAGCAAAGCAATAGAAAAACAAACCCAAACATCTGATATGTTTTTATGTAAATCAAGTTCAGGCAGGAATATTTCTCTAAAATTTCCCAGGTAATAACTCTGGCTTCATTGGTAACTACTATAAAACTGGTATTTCTTGAAGTCTGGCCTTCAGGCCATTTGCATTAGAATTACTCTGTATAAATCACAGATTCTTGGATCCCAAAAACTTTTGGATGAGAGCCTTTTTGTTTGTTTGTTTTTGTTTATTTTAAACAAGCTTCCTTGTCGGTGGCTTTCAAACATTTTTGACCAACATGCACAGTAAAAGGTACATTTTAGGCCAATGTCTCCTTTCAATAATCTGTCTACAGTATCACACTGGCCCCAAATCATCTGTGATTAAAGATATAAGCCACAGAAGGCATCTAAAAAGTTAAATATTTCCATGGTTGTATTTGTAATTTGCTTAACATTTATGGAATATCCAAGAAGCCCTAGGCTCTGTGATAATAGTTATTAATCATATCACTTTTATAAGATGAAAGGGGAAAATCTTTTTATAACTAAAATACCTCTTTAATTGTCAGAATTCTTACAGAAATGAAAAGTGTTCCAATTTTTCTTAATCTGAACATCAATATTTCATTTGCAGTTGCTAAAATTTGTGGGCTCTAATGGTGGCTTAAAATAATGTTTCTTTTGGTATGACTCAGTCATCTGACTTAAGCTTATTTTTTATTTTATTTGTTTGCTGTGTTTTTGTGTTTGTTGATTTAGGCAGGAGTTATTTCAATTCTAAGCCTCCCCCACAGTTATGATGGAGATTATAAAAGGTGACATAGACCATGGTCATGTGGAAAATAAAGAAATTGAATAACATGACCTATCAAGGTCTCTTCCAACTCTAAATTTCAATTTTGATGAACATACATTAAACAGATATTCCAGTGAACATACAACTATTACAATAGTGAAGTATTCAAGACTCATAATACCCAAGCTAGTTTAATGTAATTGTTCTCTACAATGCAAACAAATTATCTCCAAAACTCAGTTATCCTTCACAGATCTTATTTTGCTCGTAAAATTGCTGGCCTCACCCATGACATCCCAATCTCCAAACCTCACCCCACTGAACAGGATGTTTACTTATTAGGCACAATGGAGGACTTCCGGCCTCCCTGTCCCCAGCAGAGATGGATTCACTCGACAACATGAACTCACACACATCTTCAGATAAACTAATTCTAACATATATCCTCCACCACCTTTTTTGCCTTTGTGTTTAGTTCTCTCTAGTATACACAATTTCATTCTTAAAACTATTTCCTGAACATTTCCTAGATGGGAAGTACTGTGTCACTAAAAGATGTGAATAAGTGATAAATATCTTTGCTGACCTTGCAAAGGAAGACATGACTGAAAAAAATAAGAAATACTGAAACAAATTCTCTAAAATATATGGCAGTATATCTGCCACAGGTTAAAATCTTAATACAGGTGTCATTATGTGTCAAAGCATCAACAAAAATGATAATTTCAAAAGATTTTTCAGAATTTAGAGAGATTGTGTAAAGTATCACAATCAGCCTGGACCTCCAGACCGATTAGATTTTGGATAGGTGAAGAGGATAATGACAGTTACTTAAAGGGAGAGAAAGGACTCAGCATGAGCAGAGATTGGGAAATACTACTCACGTTTGGGAGAGAGAGGAGATGCTGCGTTTGGATATAGCATTAATTGGGAAGATGCATTTGGGTAGATGTGTTAGAATCAAATCCTAGCACCCCTTGGTTGTCAGTTCAAGAGGTATAACTTTGTGTATGATAAGGGAGTAGCTGCAGTTCTTGAATGGAAAACTAACATTTTAGAATTTCTGGCAGATTGTTCAGGTAAAATTCCAAAAGAAAAAGTAATAATTGAGACTTGAGGAAGATGAGAAAAAGCCAGGCATTTATGTTGTTGGATGCATTAGAAATAGGAAGGAGGTTGGTGGTAATGACAGAAGGGCAGTGGGTCGGACAAGGAAAGAATGGGGTAAAACAGCACTGGGCCAAGATGGTGTTTTTAAGCTGAGATACATTGGAACTGTAAATCATATAGATGAGTGGGAAAGGTGAGCTGTGATATTAGAGGTCAAATTCTCCAATTTCTTTTTTTTTTCACTCAGTTCAGATTCCATTGTATCGCAGTCTGTACTTGAAGGGGGAAATTTTATTGTTAGTTTCTACTGTAATAGATTTCATTTCTGCCTTGAAAAAATTACCCAACTGTAGTCAGCTACTTTTCTTCTAAAACAATACAAACTGAATTATCTGGAAAATGGTGCTTCTTAGATTTATGTGAATTTATTTTCTATCATTTAGAAAAAGCAAACCTTGTTTAATCACTAGCAAAATAGGCACGGAATGGGAGGTGTAGCCTCATGGCAGTACCCCATTGCCCCAGCCCGGATCTCCTCCAGAATTACATTGAAGGAAAATCCTTCCTGGATGCTCCCCTATGTCTCATGCCAAGTCATCAATGGAGGTCTCAGTGGTTGAAATCTAATCATTGTCATGTTCTTTTCACTTTATTTTACTCCTTTAAAAAACATGTTTTTTTTTCTTTGATTACTAAATATATTTTGGGTGACCTAGGGAGGAAAATTAAATAAAACAAAACAGAAATTCTTCACAAAGATTTAATACTTTCCCACTAAATATGGAAACTTTTTTACTCAAGCATGTGTCATTTCATAAACAAAAGCCAGATACTTAATGAAGTAAAGTAGATAATAGAGATTTTCTTTCTTCACATAAGCTTCCCATTTTTCTTGATAATGATTAGATATAGTAGATGCTGTTGTGGGACTTGACTATCTAGAAAACTACCAGTTTTATGTTAGCCAAGTAAAAGGATTAATCTTTCCCTCAAGCTAATTTGTGGTAATTAACCAAAATATCCAGGGGTGCCAACACAAATTAAGCATGAAATGGAATATTTTATAACCTCTTTTGGAAAGGATATCCCCACTCACAAGTCTCTATAGTCTGGCCGTATTTAACTTAAATAACAATTCAAAAAATGCTGGAGCATCACTCTTTCTAATGATGTTTTCTGGAGTCTATTTTCAAGATTATTTAGTTGGTTTGTATTTTTCTTTCCCACTCTTTGGAGCCTGTTAGGCACATAGGTTACACCTCTCTGGAAAGTGAACCAACAGGGCAGGGAGGCAGCTACAAGATAGTTCTCTGGCATGTGGGCATCTGACTGCCAGAGCTGTCAGCCTGACCGCCAGAGCAAACTAGTCTTACAGGAGTAGAGAGGCAAAGCAGTTCACAAATCCATTTCTGCATTTAGTTTATGAAACAGCCCTAAAAAATAGTCTCAGAGAGAACACATCACTCTGGAAAGTTCTAAAAATGAGTCCTACTTTATCTCCAAAAGCATTCAAATGCATTTTCTCTGTCATTACTAATGTAATAAAGGCCCTTCCTTCACATGGGCAAAAATCATTATTAATCAAGAATACTTTTATTCATACAAAAACCCTTGACGTTCTCAGGGTTTTTCGGTATGCTACGAAGAATACTAAATATTCAAACGACTGACAGCAGATACTCCCCAGTGATAATATTACCTGGACAATTTGACATATGTGTTTTTTTTTAACATATACCTCTCTTTTACAAAGCAAAAGATCTTGTTTTCTCAAGTTTACTTGTTATATGTACTTATTTCTATTTTGTAGCTTCTGAACACATTCCATACCCTTTTAGAAGCTTAGAATAGATTGATTTCTAATGTTGCAAAGGTAATGAAAATCACCCTGTGGCCTGAAAGTACAATTATTTTTAAAATTACCAATGGATATTGTCTGTGAATGTGAAAGCTGGTCACTCCAATACTCACAGCCAGCTCTGTGAGTGTATTAAACCAGAGATAGGAAGGTCAGAGTTCCCTGGTGGTCCTTGGGTCTTTAGCTCACAGACCCCCTGCAGCACTTCCATTACATCCTTCTGTCACTTTCTGTCCTGGTAAATCCCTGCCTCCTCAGGTGAGCCTTTGTCTTACTCCGAAAGAATTCACAACCCTCATAATGCTCTTATTCATGAATGTCCATTACTTCACAGTTAGGATTTCCCTGGTTAACAAATGCAAATCACAATATGAGCAGTCTTTAATATCTTAAGTCTCCAAAAATGAATCTATCAAATCACAGACTAATTTATGGTACCTCCAGGAGGTTTGAGATCTGCTTTCAATATAAAGTGCTTAAAGAAAAGCCAGTGAATAGAGAAATATGGGGAACAGGTTTGGTTGTCAATGACAAGGTCTTATTACCTATTTCTCATCTCACTCTTGCCAGGATTTAGAAGAAAAGGCATTGTTAAATGAGAGTATGCAATTTTATCACTTGATTTTTGGTGTCAATAAGATCATTTTTATTTTATTAAAAATTTTCAGTAGCTCATCTGGAAACTGTGTAACTCTTAAACTTTTACCAAGTTGAGTTTCATAAGTGATAGCAAGTTATTTATAAAACATCCATGTTCTTTTTGTTTGTAAATAGTTGTTCCCATTTAAATGTATGATAATTTTGCTAGTAAAATGTAATAAATTTTAACTTTAAAGACCTCAATCCACATTAAAAACATAATCTCTATAAATAAGATGACACTTAAACTTTCTTTCAAAGCCTTCTGAATACCAAAATATGGGAAAAGATCTTATTAGTATTTAATTCAACACTCTCTAATTTGTAAGATTTAGAACTAGCATAGGTAGGTAGCGTCTAGGTTCTTTTGTCTTTCTTTTTTCTCCATTATAATTTTCTTTCTTCTCACTCCATTATAATTATTGTCTGAATAATTCATAATCTTTATGAGACCCCCTCCTCCCTGTTTTTCTAGGTCCCCTTATCTCATTCTCCAGATAGTTCAGCCCATTGTTATCTGAGTAATGTTCAACTAGGTCTCTTGAAGTTTGGGGTGCACGACTTGCCTAATAGATCAATGGAAGTCTTACCTGGAGGACAGGAATAGGAATTTTCTTTTTTCTGCCCCTTCTCTTTTCCCTTCCTCTCTTGCCTCCCATATTTAGGGGGAAGTATGATTTGTATCTCAGCAAACATTGGATTCCATTGGTATATCAAGAAATCTAATCAAATGCAAATATTCAAGCACTGTTTACTCCCAGAAATTGAATGTCTGAATTTGACTTCAGGATGCTTATTACTCATTCTCTCCTTCCCTTATTACAGTCAGAGACGTGGAGGTTTCATGGAGAACTGAGGTTCTTCATTATGTAGTCTAAATCACATGTACCCCCTTCCCTCACCCCATCAGTATCTCTGGTAGGTCTTCTGATCAGATATTTTAAAATGTTTTATGAAATCTGAACAATTGTCTTTTCCCTCTTAAAGACCCATGTTGGCCATTCCATTCCCTACATTGAAATGAAAATTATTTGGTATTTAATTAACATGGTGTCAAACATTGCGTATATGCTGATGATGGGTCCTATCTTCATGTAAATCTAAAATGTTCCATCTGATTGTTTTTCTAAGATATTCTGAATTTTCTTGGATGTTTGACCATATTTCTTGGGGTCATTAAAATGTTCAAAACATCATTATAATATTGCAGTGAGCTATATATGATAAGTACAGCCCAAGTTATAGTAGAGACATTCTGTTAAAAATCAGATTTCATTGAGTTCTGGCCTCATTTTCCCATTACAGCATGAAAAAATATCATGTAAATTAAATTAAATTAATTAAATACCAAGATAAACTATCTAGGAGACCTGAATTTCAATCCTGTCTCTGCTTCCAGGATGTTGTGTAACCTTGGTCAACA
Source organism: Choloepus didactylus (assembly GCF_015220235.1). Lineage (NCBI taxonomy): Eukaryota > Metazoa > Chordata > Mammalia > Pilosa > Megalonychidae > Choloepus > Choloepus didactylus. The sequence goes on from NC_051309.1 coordinate 32,612,811, forward strand.
GACTTTCCCTTTCTGAGCCTTTAATTTTCTTATCTGTAAAATGAGATGATTTCATGTTACTATGTTTTTCTAAATTCCTTTCAGTGTTGACTTTCCATGTTAAGCGTTATTTCAACATTCAAACAGTAGAACTTAACTTTGCCCTTGGTAGCTCATACAGACCTGCTGTCAGAAGAAAGTAAATGTGTATACTTAGAAGTGCTTTGGAAAAGAATATAGATTTGAATCAGACTTACCTATGTTCAAATCTTTATTAAACTATGTGATCTAAGGCAAGTTATTTAAACTTTTGAGGTTCCAATTCATCATTTGCTAAAAAAAAATGAAGCACCTGTCACATTATCTGGCAATATTTTCCATTCAATTAATGTTTTTCTCTTTCCTAATAAAATTTACTTCGTGTGTTTTAGCAATATCTGTGACAAAATACATCAATAATGAATTAGTTAGAACCTGTGGATGACTAGAAAATTCAAGATATTTTTTTCTCTTTGGTAAATGATAAAGCTAAATTTTCATTGAAATTATGTGAAGGCATGGTGATGAAAAGTCAGTTTTGACTTGGCAAGAGAAATTAATTATTATCTCTGGATGTTAATAAAAATAATTTCATTATTAAACAAAACCACAAAGAAATCATGTCTTATATTTTGGGATATGTTACCCCTTTCAGGTTAATAAAAATTTTCATGGGTGAGGGGAGATTCATCCTTTAAAAAGTATTTTGGCACTACCTAAACTTGAAAATGAACCTTTGGCTGGTAATTTATTTTATCCTTTTGCCAAATAAGGGAATGTAAAAAATAATAAACAATTAAATGATAAATGTTAAAAGTTCAATATTTGTAGACTATCTCAACCATAGAGCAAAAGTGGTTAGACCTTTGCCATATTATCTCATAATAGAAAATAATGTTCTCTTCGAAAACAAACTAGGACATTTTATCACTCTCAAGTATCACTCTGTTAGGATCTGCCATATAGCAGATAATACTATATGGTCTGAAATTCCAGTGTTAATTTTATACTCACTGCTTAATATTGTTACCCATTGTTTCAGTTATACCTATGTTGATTTATAATTAGATTGAAAGTTCCTTGAAGTCAGGGACTATATCATTACTGTTTTGCATCTTTCCCAATATCTGGCCAAAGCATGCATATAATTAACTATATTCTTTACTTTTTGGGCCAGATTTTTCATTAGTGTGTGCATATTCCACATCTGTTCCACTCTAGAAAGTCTTTATTCACATACTTAACCTGGTGATGTTGACTTTCCTTTCCACAGATATGGTATTGTGGCCCCATCCAGAGAATATGTCGGGCCATTGCTATAGAAGAAAATTGTTACCACAGTGATATTAACAGCATCAACAAATGGACACCTAGTTCTTTTGCCTTTGTTGGGCCATTAGACCAACAGTTTTAGTAGTTTGGGGGAATGAGGAGCCTTCTGATTTATTTGGTCCCTTATATACAAACTAAGGATGCTTCTTGCTTTGAGATATAATAGCCATATTCACCTACATTACTAATCTCATATAAAATAACTTTATGCACAAAAATACTCAACATGACTATTTACACTATAACTCTCTGGTAAAAAAGTGCATCCTAAGTAAACCTAAAGCACAATAACCTGCAACTCACTAGATCATTATAAAAACCAACATGGTGCAACTAATACACATTTTTTTTTTTCCCACGAAAAGCACATTCAGCTAGTAGGGAAAATCATGGAATTCCCTTCCATGGTTAGTGGAATTTAGTTCAGGTAATGATTACCTGCAGATAGAAAATGCAGCCAAACATGAACGTTAACTGCAGCTTCATATTGTATTTCCTCCAATGGATTCTGAAGAGCAGAAGCATAAAGATTGCAAAGAAAAATTAATGGAGTATTATACTCAACCAGATGCAAATGATTCATTCATTTTTGAATGTGGTAGAAAAAAACCAACAAAACAAAAATACCTATATCTGATATTGGAACCTCATATTTTTGTTTTCCTAAAAGTTATTTCAATTTTTAAAATAATTCTTAATTTCTTAAGCATGGATTTAATTTTGGTTAATTTCAGGTGGACAGAGTGTGAAATTTCCTTCATCAGTGCATGCATTCATTTACCTGTGATTCACTTACATTCATTCATTCATTCACTCATCCATTTAAATCATGGAAAATTAAAAGAAAAATAGAGCTTCCATGGTCAGGGCAAATTAATTTCCCTCATAGCTCAGTTTCCTATGTTAGATTATTATTAATACTATCATCAATTACCAGGATCAATAATTTATTTGCAAAACGTTTTAAAGCCATCTGAAAATGCTGTATTATTTGAAGACTTTATTAAATTTATTGACAGTAGATTATTGTTGGGAAACATTTCATTTTTGGATGCCTAGATTTATATCAGATTTCGTTATAAGGAAAATGAATTTGATGTAGCATAGGAGGCTATGAGCTATATGAAAACATACTTACAGTTTTTCACAATATTACTGTCTCACAATGAACTATGTGCTGCCTCGTCTTGCACGGCTGAAGCAAATATTTTATTAGAAATCAAATCCATTTTGACAATAAAAAGCTCGTATTCCATCACTGAATAAAATACAAGCTCTTCAAAGAGCCTGTTTTAAATTAATATATCATTTTATGTATTATAATACAGCATCCAAGAATAATACCGGATTCATTTTTCACCCTTCCTCTTAACCTCACTCCTTTATGTGAAGACTTCTGATGCCAGTGTCGATCTGATATGAAAATACTTTGTGTCATATATCACTGAGATTTTCCTTTTCTTAACAATACCCTCATTCATTTTTCTGTTCAGTATAGTGGTGGTCAGAATTCATAGCTTTTCCTCCTTAGAGGAAAAGAAGAAATAGACTGGATATTAATAAAAATAAATTCATTATTAAACAAAACCACAGTGACCTTCTTGGACCAGGTTCTTGTCTTATTTCAACTGGTACATGGACTCTATTAGAAGAGAATTTCAAGAGAGTGGTATAGGGGGAGTGTGAAGAAAAGGGATGAACTACAGAGAAGTAATTTTGAAGTTTTTTTTTTTTTTTTTTTTTTTTTTTTTTAAATCTCTCCTTTAGGAATGTTCACGAGTGTTTCTAGCAAGAACTCTCACCTACAACTTCTCTCCCAGTTTCTGCTCACACTTCTGTCTCATCTCACTTTGCCTGGCAGGTCCACGTAAGCTCTGGTTTTCCCCCTTAAAGAGAGGCTTCACTGCTTCCTCACCGACATGAAATGGAATCATGGTGCCAGCCAAGCCTGACACAAAGGTTTGCTTTGGTCTTCAGAACGAACTTATCCTCTCTCCCCAAACTCCTAATTTGGGAATTCTTTTCAAATTTGTTAACTAAACAAGTCTAAATCCTTTTCACAATATTCATAACCTACTACATTATGTGAAAAATACCATTGAGGATGTCCGAATTTCTGTTTCTCAGCAACTTTACTGACTCGACCCACATTGAACAGTAACTTCTTCCACTCTTTTCTTGTCTTATCTCCACTACTGTCCTTTATATTTCCAGAACAAGGAGATCACTTGAATCTATCTTCTGAGAGTACCTAAAGCATTTCGGCAATGTTGAGGAGGAATTTAACAGTTTTCCTTATTAGTTATTTTAGAGGGATTATTTTAGATTCAAAGACAAACGATTCATTGTTTTAAACATTAAAATTGACTGCAATTTGAACATGTCAGATCTATGACACATGCTTTTTGTGAAATTTGATTTATCATGCCAACCAACGTGCCTTTACCTAGTTGCAGGGCCTCTTTGGTAGCTTTATTTTGTTCTATGACTACTTTTATCCCAGACATCAACTTGGAGGACATTGCCAAATAATTTGGAAAAAAAAATATTGTCCAAGTTAGTATATACACATCTGTATCTGTATTACAGTTATATTTTTATCATGTTCATCTATCCAATCTGTAATTTTGTTTTCTTTTTAATGGAAAAGGAAAATAGTAAGTTTATTTAAAACTATACTTACATGAACAAAAGGATTTCTGATTTTCATTGGACAAAGTGAAGATCAATCTTCCAAAACTTAAAGAGATAGTTTTTTTTTAAAGTCAGTGTATGGATCAGCATGTAATTTTCCATTCAGTTATGCCATTTATTTATTAGAAAGTGAATTTAACCTATGGAATGTCAAAAAAGCCACCTGCTTTCACTGATTGCCACAAAAAAATCCTTACTGAATTACATTTTACAAATTAAAAGGAATGAAAACATACCAGGATTGAACCTTTAAAAACTGTACATGACAGGAAATATTTCATACACAGAAAAGTAATTTAGCTGCCCATTTGTGTGCTCACTGATAGTTTTATTTTTCATTGACTTTTACTGCAAGCAGTGTTTGAGAGACCTCTTAACCCCTAAAATTTTATAACATATTTTTTTGTTTTTACATGTATGTGGCTTAGTACAAATCAAGTAGCCATAATCAGTATGCATTTCTTGTAGAGTGGAAACATAAGTGACATTTTGAAATATTTTAATTGCATATTCAGAAGTGCTAGTGGATATGCCAAAGTGAGAATAAGATCCTGAAACTAATTATTGTGGCTTCATTTATCAAGAGCACTAGAGCTGTTATAAATACTAATAATAGCATTGTAACAGTATATTTCCATTTGTCTTTTGATACTCTGTACTATTGCAGTACCCCATGCAACTGAGTTACAGAAACTCTGTATATGGATTTAACAACAAGAATTCCACAATGCTCTCTAGTAGACTCGTGAGACGTGCCCTACTCCAGCTTCTTGATATTACACTAACATCCACAGTACTGAAATTGATTGACTTGAAAAAGACAATTGTGCTTAGGATTAAGGCTATTAGTAAAATGCTAAATTCAAATGTGTTAATAATAATAGTAAAAATACAAAAACACAATAATTACATCAGTGTTCTGTGGGGAGGTAAAGTTGGGGGGAGGTGAAGACACAGGGGTTAGTTTTAATGTCATGTCTTGCCTCACAATTTGAGGCTACAGTGAAACAGAAAAGACTTCGAAATGGCATTTTTAGAAGGCCTGTCTTTCATTTCTCATCTTTCATTTCTGGGAATCTTTGCCATCACAATGTTTGTCCATCACTGTTACTGTGAGAAAATATAGAAAGAGTGCTGGATTAAGAATCCTAGATTTGTTTTTGAATCTTCCATTATTTAGCAGTATTTCTTTCAGCCAATCATTGATTCTCTAGTCTTTAGTTTCTTCATACATAAAAATAAGTGGTGGACTCTCTAATGCTATATGTGCTTTCAACTAGCTCCAAAAGTCTTTGATTCTGCGATCATTAATGCAAGATGATTGATGTCCCAAAGAAAGAATACAGTAAGGTTAAAACTCAATGTTTAGAATTTAATCTAGGAGAAAATGGCCTGTGAATACATAATTAAAATTCTTTCTGAGTGCTCTTATGAGTCACCTCTAAAGGAAACTAGTTTGCTACCTTCTATGGCAATTTCCTGGTTAACTACAAAGGAATCTTCAACATGCAATAAAGCAATCCAAGTAGAATGTAGCAAAGGCATGTTTAAATCCAAATAAAAGTCCATTTTAGAGGAAAGAAGGAAAACCAGCCAAAGATGAAGAGAAAGCCCTTTGAGCTCTTTGAGCTACAATCGTCTTCTGAGACAAAAGGATGGAACCTTTAATAACACCATTAAAGGAAAGGAAGTGCACATTCGTGCATTTTTCACATGTCCTTTTGGCTCGGCTAATTGTCTATTGGAGCTATATTTGGATTACTCTTCAGGAAGGATTATAGATTATCATCTGAATTCTTTCAATGTTATATGAGGCTAAGTTGGTTGTAGAATAGGTATTGAATCTCAGATATTTTAATGTCTTGTGAAATGGAAAGAATTTGATTTAGGAAAGATAATGTGCATTTTCATGGCAGCTATGAAACCAACCTGCTATCTTTGTGACACTGGGCAATTTACCTAATCTCTTTGATTTTCCACATTCCCATTTGAAAAGTTAGGAAAAATCCCTAAAATCCTTGATTTAGTTAGGGTGAGATGAAAAAATTTATATGAAACATGCATCATATAGTGCCTTTCCTAGAATGGGTGTTCATCAATTCTTAGGTGATTTTCTTTCAATTTATTCTCCCACAGAAATAAGCATGATTTCCAGTTCTTGGAATTTGTCAGCCTGTGACTTAACCCTGCTGGAGGATGTGTGACCTTAATTTTCCTTGTGAACTTCAATTCTTTGGTATATAAAAGGAAGAGTTCGAACTATATAATCTTAAATATTCCACGTCCCTTTCTTCTAACTTTATTCCTTCTGGTCTATTTAATTTTAAAAGAACAAAAGCAAGTATATAAGTAGTACAATTCCCAACCCTATAAGAGACCACTATGGTTTTCAATGCAAGATGTGATAATCCCAGAAAATACTGCTTATTGCAACCTTCCTAAACCAAAGGCTAATCTGGAGTGAGGATCACCTTGGAAAGTATTGTGATTTCCAGATGGAAGAGTTAAGAGGATTGAAATAGGTATTTGTAACCCTGTCATAAAAATAAAGTAAAATTTAATCCATGTATTGAGTTATTTAAAATGTTGAAATTTTCCTATTAAGATTTGAGCATCTAAGTTTCAGTTTCTTCTGGCCTGCAGTTGATTTCTCCAAGTCTCTTAAGTGACAACTACTGATTACACTAAAAATCAAATCTCCATCCATCCATAGATATTCCAAAGAGGTCATTACTTAGTGTGTTTTTAAAAAATTAATTCTTTGTTCTTTTGGTATTAGAATTATTCTTATTTCCCTTGAAGATGGTTTGTAGATATAAGGACCTTTCTTAAGACAAATAAACAAAAAATTATTTTCCACTATAGAACATCAAATGATTCACTACTATCTATCTGCTATCTATATAGATGATAGACGATAGATGATAGATAGAGATAGATATTGCAGCAAAGTTTCTGCCAAGCAAAACCTATAAGCATTGTAGAAACAACACCTATTTCACTTGGTCCCCTCAAAAATTTAATGGACTCATAATTTTGAAGAAATGGTTGAATAATGACAAAGGTGATCTTTGTAGAATTCAATTTTTCTTATCTAAATTTTACTCTAATATAGTCAGAATGCACTTGAATGTATCTTTGCCTTTGAGCATAACATTCTACAATACTTTGTGATATTTCACATGTACTTGGAAATTTTCATAGGTTGTGGATTAGAGAAACTGTCCCTTTCCTCAGTCCAATCTTTTATGGATTTATACTGGAGAAAGCTGAGCAAAATTGTTCTTCTCCCAGGCCCTCCAAAATCTTCCTCTTATCCCATCCACAGAGAAAAGCAAACATACAACCACAATAACAAAAATTAATCTAAGGATGAGAATGTGTTCATTAATAAGTGAATGTAATGCTGATCATTTTGCCTGCTAACCTTCCCCGATTATCATGTAATTCACTCACAGATCATCTCAGTAAGAAAAGTTAAAATGACATAAACTTTACCTATTTTATTCCAAGTGCCTAAAAATTATTTCTTTTATTTATTTTCCTATTCTTGGTATGACTTTTCTGTAAGGGTGCCCACTAATACCTCAAAAGCTTCAAACTATAGGAATCAAATTAGCTCCATGCCACCCTATTTTGTAGCTACAAAATATGTTGGATACTATTGATAGGATCTCTGGGAAAAGTGGCCATTAGTAATCCTAAAATTAGGTTACAGAATCTTGTATCATTAGAATAACTCATAAAATAGCATTTTCTTTCTTTTAAAGATACTCATATAAGATTAAAAGTTAAAAAATATTTGAATACATTTAATTTCATATTTATTTAGAAATATCTTGAAGCATGCTAATACCATAAGAGCATATTTTAGTTTAAATATTAGTTGGAATATGAAATAACATAATGAAATTACCGTGCAGAATCATAAGCCAGTGAGGCCTAAGAAATATTTCTTATTAGGGCTATTTAGCTGCGTATGCTGGGGAGGAAAGAGCACAATCCCCTCTAGCTACATTAGGGGATATTTAATTCCTAGGGAGTGCCTTATATTACAAATGGTAGTCATTTACTAGGTCACTGTCAGGTTGAGACTGAGCTAAGGCTGCAATGTAAATTATCTTAAATGCCAGATTTACAGATAGGAAAACATGCAATTCCCAGGAAAGCACATAGACAAGGATTACATAAAAAGACCCTTTAAATGATTCACCACATGAAAAGGAATATTAAAACAGTAGTCATCATGTAAGGTACATGGAAACTGCATGATAACAGCATGTAAAGCAAAATGAAAGGATGCATTTTATGGAAGTCACTTTATTTTGGCATGTTTTGCCCACAAGTGTGTCAAAACCACTATATTCTCCTACATGAAGAAAAATTGAGATTAGACTGAGATTATTGGGATAAATGAGATAGATGGATAGATAGATGAGAGATAGAAGATAGATCCTAGGTAGAGAGAGAATTATCACTTACATAGTCTTATTTATAAAAGCTTTAAACACTATAGCTATTAAATTTAAACAGAGTTCTCAGACTATGAGAAACCTAACATTTTCCATATGCACTGTCATATTCCATTCTTTTTCTAATATTCATATTTCATTAGCCTTTAGTACAGAGGCCTTGGGATTTTTTTTTGGAAAAAAGGAAAGATAAATATTTTCAATTTCTATATTTGTGAACTATTTAACACTTAATTTACCATCAAGGCCTAGTTAGTTTGGTTTAAGATGTGAAATTAATTTAAACCCCACCTCTTTTACTTTTGATGTGCAAATCTCTTTACTTTGATGTTGTGGCAATACAAATTGAAGTTTGCAATATGAATTGCTAATGCTAATTTGATTACTTCTGTATTAATATTGAGTGCCTCAAATACAGCAAGAGACTGTTTAAAAAATGAAACTGGGAATGGAAGAGCGCTTTCTCTGCAGGCCCTCTGCACTGATGGTGGGATTAATGCATGTACATTAATGCTTGATGATTCTCATAGAGGAATGAATGTGATTTTTAAGGCAAATTATTTCACATTTTTAGAAAACCTGACAGTTTGTTTCTTTTTAAATTTTGGGTTTCATCTAAAGTCATCATTTTACTTTTTAATAGCCCAGAGAGTTAGGAATGATGAATGATGGCTTATTTAATATATTTATTACAGATGATTTAGAGCACAATTACTTTTAACAGTAAAGAGGTTTATCTAATACAGTGAAGACCAGTTACCTGAATTGTGAACTCAGCCCTTTTTTGAATAGTAATGAATCAAACTTTTTTTTTTTAAATGAAAGAAGAAATCTGTGTTGTTGATTTATTTTGAGGATAAAGTTGAGTATCTTTCTAATGACCTGTAACATCAAGGATAGTATAAATATCTGGCTGCAAGTCAAGCTCAGATAGGTAAAACTAATAGCTATTGAAAAATATGTCTCTCTCACTATTTTTTACTAGTACTTGAAAATGGCATCTCACCAAGTTGAATTCAAATATATATCTGTGATCTGTAAGATATTCCAGTGGTAGACTGCAGTAATATCTGCCTCTGTAGCATGCCTTCAGCGTGCATGTTGCTTGTTTGTTTATTAATGAAATGTCTGTGTAATGTCTGTCTGTGATTTGCATTATACCTGAAAGTTTCTATGCTCATTAACCTTTTACAGGTGCCGCACCATTCCAAGGAACTGCAGGTACTAAAAAAATGGGCAGTACTAATACAGCAAGGCACATCATGCTTGTGAACCCTAACTTCTCCTTTTTGCCAACACTTAGGCAGTGTTTTGGAATACACAGATGGAAGACTCAATGAGTTAGATATTCTTGACCAAGCTAAAGAAGTGAAACAGAGAAGTAGCTAATGATTGAATGGGCACCATGTTATAGGTTTCCAACATATTGCAAATTGTTTTCTGATTTAAAAAAAGAGAGAGAAAGCATGGATTTCAAGTAAAGAGAAAGGGAGGGTGGAAGAGAGAGGGAGAGAGGGAGAAAAAGAGAGATAAAGAGAGACAAAGAGATACTATGGATCAATCATTACTTACGTATCAGATCTTCAAAAGTTTTTCGTTAAGACATGGCTAGAAAAATATTAGAATTTATTCATATGCTGTTGATTTTTTAAAGAGTTCTCAATAATGTATGTTGCCTATGTAAATGTAATACAGAGGTTACCAGGTTTAGAATATTGGTGAATAGAGATTAATGGACTGAAGGATCAGAAACAAAATTCATTACCTTATGGATTAAATGTTGAATGGCTGCTTGGATGATTCTCTTTGTAATTATAATGGAATTTTTATATAATATAATCAATAAGATAAGGCCAAGCACTAGACATTTTTCTTCACTTTGCTCGTTATAAAATTCACAAATTGTGTACCCAGGGGAAAAAAAGTAGCAATAAGAGTTTCAAAGAAGTGGGAGCAATACGTATTTGAAAATAAAAGTTTCTTCAACATAAAAGACATTTTTGGCATGAAGGACACAGACTTATCTTCCAGAGTGCTATGATTTTTCCATATCCTTAACTTCCATGGGTCAAATAAAAAGAAAAGATGCTCACACTTTCTAGCCAATGCCTCTGGGAAACTATTTTTTAAAAAAAAGAAAACAGTCACCCAGAGTTACAAACATGTCTTTTTTTTTTTAATAGAGTATAATGCTTTAGAAGAATGTAAGTCAATCTACCTAGGGTAAGGCACTACTAAATAGACTTAGGGAAATCACTTATAAAATCCATCAGCCTTGTTTGGCAAATACTGTTGTGACTATTATAATCATGAGCACTAACAGGAATGGAGCTGATGATATTAGTCTTTTTATCATTGGAACTATTGTCAAGAGTTAAAAATGGGGCACAGAATAGCATGAGCCCACTTCTGTTTAATAGGTTCACAATCCAATCTGCTATCTTGTTCTACCTCCATTTTAAAAATGCAAACTCTTTTATGAGTCACTTATGAAAAAATGACCACATCCCCCCTTTTTTCTCAATGAGTATAAAATAATTATCTATAACTTTTTATATAAAATAATAAAAGAAAATTGGTTTTGAGCATAGTAAGGAAGGAATCAAACTTTCCTCACTTTAATAAAGAGATTCTATACATGTAAACGCTGATTGCTTTGTTCATCTCATCATCTTTCTCACCTCACAGTATTTCTTTCAATCCAGATGTTATGATTTTCAAAAATCTCCTCTGTTTTAAAACTCTTCCTCTTCCAATATAATCTGGAAGTTCTCAAGTCACCAATGAAGTGTTCTGAGTCTCTAAATTAGGTATCCTGAAATATGCCACTGGCTGATTTTAAAAGAAAACATCTGACGTCCTTCCCCTCTAAGTCTTGATGACAGTGCCTAGTTCCTGCCATCATTTTCATTTACACAGACAACTTGTCTTCTGGATCCTGTTAAAGATAATGTGAACATGAAAAACAGTTTATCTTCTTCCAGAATGCACAGCGGAAAAGAGAACAGAGTTTTCAAGGGAATAAGGGGAAGGGTGGAATTTCCTGGATAAAGGCAGCACTCGGTTAGTCCTTGGCTCCATTTATATCAGCCCTCCTCTGATAGAGGAACTGAATTTTTAAATTTTATTTCCTCTTATTTAAATTTAAATGTAAATAGTCACATACGGCTAGTGGCTACCATATTGCAGTTTTAAATGCTTATGTTCTCATTTAACTTTAAAGGGAATGACTGAATCTCTTCAATTTAGACTTTGAAGTAGACACCAAGAATATAACTGGCCATCATTCTTTTGGAGATTCAGTGTCCATTTTGATAATTCCAGATTTCTTTTCTTGAATTATTGTGTTTTTATCTTCTTTTCTCATTGAATATAATTAAAATATTAGCTGCACACTTAATATGTATTATATTATATAAGTTTATATATAAGCATAAGGTTTCTTATATGCAAATGAAATTTCACTGATACATATATATAAATATATATATACTACAATATTAGCAGCATTGGGCTGTCCCTTCAACATTTCTCTGGTATGGTGGTTAAGGCAGCCATGGATCTGGATTCCAAGAGATTTGGTATCAAGTTCTGGATCTGTGACAAGCTGAGTGACATTGGGCAATTAACTAAGCCTCTTGGGGCCTCAGTTTTCTCATCAGTAAATGGGGATAATAATGCTTCATACCTGGGAATTGTAAGGACTAAAAGAGCTGTAATATAAAGCCTATGTCATAGTGTTTGCCTCATAGTGTTTGCTAAATAAATGTCAGCATGTTAGCAATTCTTATTCTGATTGTTGTGTGTGTGTGTGTGTGTGTGTGTGTGTGTGTGTGTGTGTGTGTGTGTATATATAAAACAGGTCCTCAAAGGGAACATTTTTCCCTTTTCTTTTTTCAAGTGGCAAACAATGCATAATTCCCAACACAGCTGAATACGAATAGCACCAGCAGGTTATGGCTTTTTGTCTCCCATCAACCACACAAAGACATAGGATGATTCAATTTTGTCTATGCCCCAGGATAACAATCGTATATAGTTTGGAAGAAATTATACTATTTTCAATTGTTTGAAGAACTGTGCTGAGGAAGAAGAAAGAACTTTAAGGTGATGTTTCCTCCTAAACTTCCAGTTTCTACCTTTGATCGTCAAAGGGTCAAGCCATGTGCCTGTTAGCCTTAAAATAGTACTAATTTCTTTCAACAGCCAAACTTATGGAATGGTCTTTGTGTTTTCAGAGGCCTTCTTCTATGATCTTATAAATCACAGAATCAGCTAAGGAGAAGTAGTTGACATTACCAACTGTGATGGAAAAAAAAATGACTAATGCTGAAATATTAGCATTAGTAACTCCCTACCCCCCAATTTCTCTCATTAATGTCAATGCCCAGTGAGGCATCTGTCCCTCTCTTTTTTGATAGACATCCCCCAGACATCAAACTGCTGCTCAGAACTCCCTAAGATGTTCACTTCATCTCACCTCGACTATATATAAAGTTGGGGGAACTGAGATGTATAACAGCATATGCTTCTTCCGAGGCTAGGTCCTACGCTTCCCGTGTATACTATTTTATACAGATGGATACTGTAATCGATAAATTTTTAGAAGCAAATATAAGTGTTTAGATACTTACAAATCTGGTTATAATGTTTGCCTTCCAAAGGTGAGTCAACAGTGCCTTGTTGGTCTCATGCATCTGTAACCTGGAAGGAATCAAAATATAGAGAGGAGGAGCCATCAAAGTGGAAGGTATTCTGGGGTCTGCTTATGATAACAAATATCATCATTCATAAAGTTTGATACTAGGTTAATTGTGATAGGGAAAATCTGTTCCTTCTATAAGTATTAGATAATTGTCAAAAATCAACATCGTCATTTCCGGGTCTCAGATTCACTGCCTCATCAGGTTTTGATATGGCCTTACAGAGGAAAGCAAATTAAAGCCAGGGCAAGGAAAAAAAAAAAGTAAGAGTTTAAATTTTATTTTATTTTATTTTATTTTATTTTTAACAGGAAAAAAAATATTGGGGGCATTCTGAAGAACACCTTAAATTTAAGGTTTTAGCCAAATAGTAATGAGCCTGCAGAATTCTCAGGCTGGAAGATTTAGGTATTTGTAATATTGGGAAAAAATTAAAAAAAAACAAAAAACAAATACTACAATATCCACCAAAATCTTAGAAGAGGGTGCTTTTTGTAAGTGTGTTGTTTACAGTTCGTAATGTCCCAAATAAATATAAGCCTGGAAACTGAAAATGGAAAAAATATGGGAGGTTGGTAACCATTTGAATAGAAGGTATACATGGGCAGTAAAGAGGACTATCAAGATATTTGAAACTATCAGTACAATTATTTAACATGCTAGTAGAAGTATCAGGCCTATTTAGATAAAAGACATCATGTGTGTGTGGTGGGGGAGACCCTACTACTTGTTTAGGTTGGAATAAAAACTCTTTTAAGGATTATCTCATCTCATAATCTACAATTACATATTCTCTTTGTGTAAAAAACAAATAGCAATAAATAATCCATGCATTTTTGCATTTATATAAATTATCAAAAGTATAAGAGTTAGAAAACTATAGAATTGAGCAGGAAATGAGAAAAGATGTTCCAATTTACCTGTGTTCTCAGCTGAAATACTACTCTGGCTCCATATCTCTGAACAGATCCCATGAACCACGACAAGCTCTGTGATAGCTTTGCTGTGATACGCATAAGCAGCCATTCAGAAATAGAAGGAAATGTGTAAATTCTTCATTGTTTGTCCTTGTTTTATACTGCCAAAATTTGATTTCTAGTTTGTAAATGTAGCAGAGTAGGTAAACAGAAATTCAGATTTGGAAGGATAAATGTTTAAAAAAGGAAGTTTTTATGAAACTCAGAGATCAGCTTTTCAATGTGCCCGACTAAAGTCAAGAAAGATATGAAAATATCATAAATTTTTATTTGTCATTTTAAAATAATTCATATGATGAGATGCTGCTATTAATATTTAACTTTTTGCTTATGTTTGGAACATTTGTGCAAAGTCTTGGAGAAAGTCAAATAACGTGCACTTTAAAAATATACAAATAAATCACCATCCTTTATTAAAATATTTACTAAATTAAAATTATAGCTTTATAAACATGTAGAGATATTCCAATTCATCATTTAAATTTGCTTTGGAAAGCTGAAACATCTCAATGCAGTGGCTACTAGCCACATGAGACAACTCAGCAATTGAAATGCGGCTATTCCAAATTGAGATGTGCTATGGGGGAAAAGTATAAAATATTTCATTAATAAATTAATATTGAGTGTGTATTTCAATGATAATGTTTTGGAAATTTTGGTTACATAAAACAAATTGTTAAAATTAATTTCACCTGTTTCCTTTTACTCTTTGAATATCTATAAGGGCATTTTAACATATGCATGTAGCTCTTATTTGTGACATGTATTATGTTGTTATTGGTCAAAATTGATGCAGATAATGTTAATTTTTATATGCCAGAAACATTCTGCAATAAAAAAAAAAATTTCTGCATTTAAAGTTAAACTATTAGGCAAGTATATCTATGTGTGAATTAGTTTCCAATTGGTGCCTTAATGAATTATCACAATATACTGGCTTAAAAGAGCATACCTTTTTTTAATCTTATAGTTCTGAAGTTTAGAAGTACAAAATGGATCCCACTGGCCTAAAGTCAAAGTGTCAGCTGGGCTGCATTCCTTCTGGAGTCTTTAGGAGGGTGTTTGTTTGTTTGTTTGTGCCTTTCCAGCTTCTAGAAGGTACCCACATTCCTTCAATCCTCAAAGCAACGTTAGGGGCCATCCATTTCTGACTCATTTTTCTGCCTTCCTCTTCTACTTATAAGGGTCCTTACGATTACATTGCACCAGGTTGGATAATCCAGGATAATGTCCCATCTCAAGATCAAGTTATCTACAACCTTAATCCCCACTTTGCCATGCAATGTAACATATTCACAGGTTCCAGGGTTTAAGTTTTGGACATCCTTGGGGAGCCATTATTCTGCCCACTACAAGGTGAATACATTTACTTATACTTGATGGTGTATACAGCATACCTTGGAGATATTGCAGGTTTGGTTCCAGAGTAAAGCAAATATTGCCATAAATCAAGTCAGACAATTTTTTTGGTTTCCCAGTGCATATAAAAGTTATGTTTACACTTTAGTCTATTAAGTGTGTAATAGCCTATGTCTTAAAAAATGTACATACTTAATTTAAAAATACTTTATTGTTAAACATTTCTAACTATCATCTGAGTCTTCAGTGAGTGGAAATCTTTTTGCTGGTGGAGGGTCTTGCCTTGATGTTGTTGGCTGTTGACTGAAGGGGTGGTGGTTGCTGAAGGTTGTAGTGGCTGTGGTGATTTCTTAAAAGAAGGCAACAATGAACTTTGCCACACGGATATTAACTTTTTCTTTCATGAAAGATTTCTCTGTAGCATGTGATATCATTTGATAACATTTTACCCACAATAGAACTTCTTTAAAAATTGGAGTCAATCCTCTCAAACCCTGTTACTGCTTTATCAGTTTAATTTATGTAATATTCTAAATCCTTTGTTGTCATTTCAATAATGTTCACAGTCTCTTCACCAGGAGTAGATTCTATCTTCAGAAACCACTTTCTTTGTTTATCCATAAGAAGCAACACCTCATCTGTTAAAGTTTTATCATGAGATGGCAGCAGTTTAGTCACATATTCAAGCTCCACTTCTAATTCTAGTTCTCGTGCTAGTTCTACCGCATCAGTAATCCCTTCCTCCTCTGAAGTCCTGAACGCCTCAAAGTCATTCTTGAGAGTTGGAATGCCTGTTAATGTTGATACTTTGACCGCCTCCCATGCATCACAAATGTTCTTATTGGCATGTAGAATGGTGAGTCCTTTCCAGAAGGTTTTCAATTGACTTTGCCCAGATCCATCAGAGAAATCACTATCTATGGCAACTATAGTCTTATTAAGTTTATTTATTAAATATTAAGACTTGAAGGTCAAAAATACTCCCTGATACATAGATTGCAGAATGGACATCATGTTAACAGTCTTGAAAATATCATTAATCTCTTTGTACATCTCCATCAGAGCACTTGGGTGTCCAGGGGCTTTAGCAACAGGCAGCCATATTTTGAAAGAAATCTTTTTTTCTGGGCAGTAGATTTCAACATTGGGCTTAAAATATTCAGTTGTAATCAGATGTGCTGTCATCTGAGTTCTGGTATTCCATTTATAGAGCATAGGCAGAGTAGAATTAGCATAATTCTGAAGGGCCCTAGGATTTTCAAAATGGTAAATGAGCGCTGGCTTCAACTTAAAGTCACCAGCTGCATTAGCACCTAACAGGAGAGTCAGTTTTTCCTTTGAAACTTTGAAGTCAGGCATTGACTTTTTCTCTCTAGCTATGAAAGTCCTCAATGGCTTCTTTTTCCAAAATAAGGCTGTCTCATCTACTTTGAAAATCTGTTGTTTAGTTTAGCCACCTGCATCAGTTATCTTCGCTAGATCTCCAGGATAACTTGCTGCAGTGTCTACATCAGCATTTGCTTCTTTACCTCGCACTTCTGTTTTTTTTTGTTTTTTTTCTTTTTTGAGACATGAGCTTTTATTATGGGACTTACCTACAGGGTGGGAAGTCAAGTCACATTGCCCTGAATTCAGGAGCTTCTCTGACTGGATTGAGGAGCTGCTCTGAATGGCAGCAAGTTCAGAGCTCAATCTAGAAATTGTCCCTACTTGGGGGGGGGGGGGGCTGAATAAACTGGTTATAAGGGCTTGACATTCCAATGGGTATGAGAGCATAAGGTGGGCTTGCAACCTAGGGAGGGACTGATTGTAATCAACAGGGAAGTGGGAGGGTTATAGATCATCTCATAGATAACATTATCTCAGGTAGTCTCAGGGAAGAGGTGGTTATAGATTTCATTTAGCATGGAGCCCTGATTTCACAAGGAGAATAGGTCAAACATTAATTGTCCTAAGTCAAGCAAATTGCTGTGTGCAGTCTTCAAGACACTTGGGGGCAGGGGGTTCCCATACCCTCATGCAGTGATTTGTATTGATCATAGGATAGACATCCCATCCCTAATTCATAACAACAATACAGTTAACAGCAGAGTATAAGTAAACCAGTACATATGGACAGTAATCCTGCTAACAAGTGGCACCATGTCCAAGTTAAAGAATTAAATCATTTGGACAAAGAATTATTGGATAAATGTTTAATATTTTGTATATGATTTGGCATGTGATCAAGAGCTTGTGTTACATTTTGTGAGTTATCAGGTACATATACACAGTACTGAATATTAAGTAAAGCACAGGTACACCTGGGGCTAAAATAGCTAAAGGATAAAACTACCAGACAGTCTGCTTTATTCTATATCTAGTTTCTTTTTTTTTTTTTTTAAACATTTCCTAAATTTGTCCACAGAAATAAATTTCCCTTTCTGCAACTTTCTATATCCATACAGGTTTTTGTCCTACATTTTCTCTTTCTCATTCTGAAACAACCAGTCATTTAGGACTTGCCTTTTATTACAAAACATCCTTTATACTTCTAGTACTTAAATTACCAAAATAATTTTGGAAACCATTTTCAAGCAGACATTCTACAGCAAACAATTACCACTAAAATTAAAACTTGTTAGATTAATGCTAAATACTTTAAACATTTTAGTTAATGCATTATTAAAACATTAATATACATTTTTTTTAATAAGAATTAATAGCACACATAGGAACAATATATAAGCTGAGTTTTCATTAGTGAATGGAAGATGTCCAGGTGAGGGGGTTTTTAAATGCCATATTTTCTTCCCCTGTGGGGAGCCCTTTGTGGTCAGATCTACAGTTAGTTTGGGGTTGAAAAGTTACACATACAGTTCCCTGGGGAATGGGGGTCCCAGATGGGGAATACAAATAACCTTTGGCATAACACCCTCTGGACTTAAGATTCTCAACCAGCTTGGCTGCGTGGGCCAGACCCAGAGCCAATTGATCTTATTTTCCCCAATTTCTAGTGTTTGTGGCACAGGAAAGAGCAGATTATTATAGCTTCCTTGCTGCAGTTTGAGGGAAGCTGCCCCCCTCCATTTGAATCCGTAAGGCTTGCCTGGGCCCCAAGGTTACCGTGTCCACAGAAGCCAGAGCCACTGCTTTGGATCTGGAGTTAATGCCAATACAGTCATGGAGTCCATTGTTGTAAGGAGTTTCTATCATCCTTTAAGTGCTTTTTTTTTAAAGGCCATTCATTCTTTCAATTAACCCAGCTGCTGTGGGATTATAGGGCAAGTGAAATGCCCAAAGGACATCATGTTCTGTAACCCAGGCCTGGGTTAATTGGTTGGTGAAGGGTGTCCCCCTATTGCTGTTCACATATGTGGGGATCCCAAAAAAGGCACTTAATTTTTCTAAGCTATGTATGGTAGCTCTTTAGTTGGCCTTGCCAACTGGGAAGGCCAGCAGCAGTCCTGCAGCCGTATCTATGGCGGGAAGGCATGGTTTGCCCCTTTTGACAGAGGAAGGGGGCCATGTAGTCTGCCTGCCACCAGGTGAGAGGGATCTGGTCTCAGCCGATGTGTTCAGGTCATAGGCAGCTGAAACTGCTGCACCAGCTTCCAAAGGGTCGGGTACCTTGGTGCTCAGTTTTCCGATGTAGCCATTCAGTTGCCTCATGCATTATTGGTGTTAGGTTGTGGAATTCTGCTAAGGCATCTACTTCTGCATTACCTGGCAATAAGTTAACATTATGGGAAGAAATATGGAAAGCAGTTACCTTACATTTCTGACAGGCTGTCCAGATGTCTTCCCCCAATTCCTTCCCCCATAGGGGGCAGTTGACCACAATCCATTGCTCCTGCTTCCATGTGGCCATCCACACCTTAGGCCTCAATATATGGCCCAATCATCTGGGCAGACAGTCAAGGTGTCTCCTGGTACATGGACAGTTACCACCCATACAGCCCACAGCTCAGCCCACTGGCTGCTTTGCAAAGTTCCAGTCTCCTACCATGTGTCAGTACTTGACTGGACAGTCATGCCCGTCCAGGTAGCTTGTTACCCAAGTGCCAATCCATCAGTATACCATGCAGAGTCAGGTATACTCCCTTTTCCATCAAAGGTGGGCATAGGAGCCACCTCGGGAGGATCAACAGGAGGCAGGGCATGCTGCTTTTCCACATAGGAGACCAGTCCTAAAATTTCATGCATCTCTGCACTCGCAGGGCTATTGTTAAAAATTCAGCATTGTAAGATGGAAGCTTTCCATTTTGTCAGTGTGCTTAGCTGAGCTGTACCCAAATGGGGCTTATTTATAGTCTCCTATGTCCATCCCTGTATGAGTGTGGCCACCTGTAAGGTCACTGGGCATCTTTGAGTTAAGACTCTCAACTTGTAACAGATCATTATAAGGGGTGCACAGTTGATTTTCCAAAGGGCTATATCTGAGTTCTGTGGCCTTCCAAAGTTGGGACCAGAATCTAATATCTATAAATTTAGCCTGTTGCCTTTGTCACAAACCCCACCCAAAGCCAATATTGGCACTGGCCACTTCCAATTCACAGGGTTTATTGGGGTCCACCCCCTTAAAGCCTGTGCTTGCATGATAGTTTGCTTAGCTTTTATAAACACAGCCTGCAGTGGAAAATCCCATTCCTATGCTTTTCCTTTTCTAATTAGGGTGTACAAAGGTTTTAACATTTTTTAGAGTATAAATAGTTTCCAATAACCTAATAAACCAAGAAAGCTATTAATTGTTTAGGAGTTAGCAGTGTAGGTTAACTTTGTATTTTAACAACAACAGCTGAAGGAATAGTTTTAGTTTTATCCAACCAGACAATACCCAAGAACTTGAAAAAATGTCCAGGTTCTTATAATTTGCTTTGATTTATCGCCCATCCTTGACTTTCAAGGTGGGTCACCATGTGCTACTAGCAATTTCTAGTTCTGGAAAAGAATTACTGGTTAGCATGATATCATTATTTTAGTGAAACATACAGGATGTCCTTTTCTTTAAATCTTGTGCTACCAGTTCATGGCAGATGGTGGGACTGTGGAGGTTTCCTTGCGGAAGCTCAGCAAATGTCCATTGTTGGTTTTCCCATGTGAAGGTGGATGCAGTCTGGCTGGAGAGTAGGGTGGGAAGTTGAGTCACATTGCCCTGAATTCAGGAGCTTCTCTGAATGGATTCAGGAGCTGCTCTGAATGGCAGCAAGTTCAGAGCTCAATGTGGAAATAGTCTGCTACCTTGCACTTTTATGTTATGGAGATGGCTTCTTTCCTTAAGTCTCAGAAACCAACCTCTGCTAGCTTCAATTCTTTCTTCCTCAAGTCTCTCAGCCTTCATACATTTGAAGGGAGTTATTACCTTGTGGTTGGTTTGATCTCCTAGCCTTACTACTAAAACCTTCTCCATATCAGCAATAAGTCTGTTTTGCTTTCTGTCCCTTCATGTGTTCACTGGAGTAGCACTTCTAACTTCCTTTGAGAACTTTTCCTTTGCATTCACAATTTGGTCAACTGTTTGGTGCAAGAGGCCTAGCTTTCAGCCTATCTTAGCTTTTAGCATGCTTTCCTTACCAAACTTACTCGTTTATAGCTTTTGATTTAAATGAGAGACCTTCAGCTCTTCCTTTCACTTGAACACATAGAGACCATTGTAGGGTTATTAACTCACTTAATTTCAATATTGTTTGGTCTCAGGGAAATGAAGGCCTGAGGAGAAGGAGAGAGACAAGGGAACTGCAGGTTGATGGAACAGTCTGAACACACACATTTATCAGTTAAGTTTGCTGTCTTTTATGGGCATGTTTCATGGTGCCCCACCACCCAAATTACAATAGTAACATCAAAGATCACTAATCACAGATCTCCATAGCAGGTATAATAATAATAAAGTTTGACATATTGTAAAAATTACCAAAAATATGACACAGAGACATGGAGTGAGCAATGATGTTGGAAAAATGGCACCAATAGACTTATTTGATGCAGAGTTTCCACAAACCTTCAATTAGTACAAAACACAGTATCTGTGAAGCAGAATTAAACAAAGTGCAATGAAACAAGGTATGCTTGTGTGTGTGTGTGTGTGTGTAAATACATACATATACATATAATCTATTTATCTATCATCTATCTTCTTTTCATCTAATGAAAATATTCAGTTTCTTACTTCAGACCTTTTCATGTACTTCACATTGATACTGATACTGAGTTTTCTTGCTTTTCATGAGTCTCTGAAAAGCTCCGGATAGTTTTAATCTCACCCAAATAATCATTGCCAAAGGCCAGTACATGATGCCACAGAAAAATAATTTGCCCATTTTAATTTGGTGGTTTCCACTGGGGAAAGAACTCTTCAAGTTTGGAATTGTTTGTTATAATTCTCAGAATATTAACTGACACAGCAGCCATCCCAGACAGAGAGGGGTATGATGTTCCAGTAGGTGAAAATAGCTTTCAGCCCCGATAGAATCAGAATTTTCATGAAGAATAGAGCTTGAAACAAATCCAAATAAAGGAAAGAGGAAAACCACCTTTCTGCCCCTTCAAGAGACCTTGTTATCTTAGCACACCTGCTCATACATTTTGCGATCATCTTGGTACATGCAATTGTTAGTGGAAGGGCGGATTCCACAGAAACTTTGGAAATGTGCCAGATATTTGGTAACTTCTTTTTATCATCTCAGGTAATAGAAAAGTTCAGTTTCATTTTAAAAGTTTGGTTGATGACTTAAAGTAAGTCTTCAACATTGAGGGATAACTAGACCAAATTAATTATAAGATGATTGATAATAGTAGTGCTTAGAAGTAATGGTTTGATCACTGATTTTTGCCCAAAACTATTCAAAGACTTTTTCATAGTTGATAACCCATGGTTTTAAATTAAAGCCATGTATAAGATGTTATACTCTGAAGTGGATGTTTAAATTATTCTCTTCTTTTCTGCAATGAAAATGATTTAACTACACTTAAGAAAACTGTTCATTTACCCTATCTATTGGACAAAGCTAAATTGGTTACTAATTACCACAAAGTATATAGCAATAAAATAACAGGACTCTAAACATGATGATTTAAATACAGGTTAAGTAGTTCCTTTTTTTTGTTTCATGACAATACAATTCAAGTAAGTTTATTTCTGAAAGCCTTGCATAATTTCCATGGAAGTAATGTTTATGGGAAAATTTACCAGCTAAAAGCAGACAATGAAATTAAATGATTGAGAAAGACAAAATAAATTTATTTTATAATTCCATAATTTACAATGTCCTTTTTTTTTCATTTTATAAGTGGTTATTTAAAAAAAATTGTATGTGCAATATTAGTAGTAAGTTGTGATTTGGAAGGAAAAGATATTTGCTATAAAAAAGTACATAGTAATTGCACTCTTTGGTTGAATGGTGCTTTTTTTAGGTTTTAAAAATGCATTCAGTATAGGATATGTTCTCAGAATTTTTGTTGGATTTACAGTTTATACTAAGTCTATATTATTTAGGAAGTATAAGTCTGGATGATAGTAAATTTCAAAATGCCTTGCAGTACGTAAAATCCTTAAATCTGAGGACGAAGGCACAACAAATCTTGAAGCCCTGATCAAGGCAAAATCTGAATATATGTTACATATATTTAAAGACAGTGATTTAAATTACCCAAATATAACTATTTATGTCATTGATTTAGACATGTGTATCTCAAAAACACATGCCTATACAGGTTCTTTTGCTAAAACCATACAAATAATAAACTCTTTCTTCCAGCATGTTGTAGCTGGCAATATATATTGAGTCATATATTTATGATTAAGATATTTTAAAAGCACCCTTAATAAAGGAAACTCAGGAGAACAAACATATATTCTGTTTCTTTATTTTTATTACAGGATAGGGAGACAGTGATAATCATAAAATACTAAAAGATATTTGAAGTTTCTTTCCTTCTTTTTTTTTTTTTTTTTTTTTTTTTGGTGGTGTGTTAAGTAAATAAAAATAAAGATCTGAAGGGACCAAAAGCAATAATTAAATAAAATGTGATGAGCAATTCAATCGAGCTAGTACTAAGCATGACAAAAAAGCAGAGTAGGGAATTCTGAACTTTGCCAGAGGAAGCAAAGTCTATGGCCTTTAAAATCAACTTTCAAAGTTAAATAAGAGTTGGCCATATTAAGATTAAAGCAAGCATTTTATGCAAGGAAACAGTGTGGACAAATAGAAGAGCACGGTAGGTGAGAACTATAAGGTAAAAGTGATAATATTGCTCTCTAGAAGGCCATTGAAGAGATTTTAAGAGATTCCAATTAGTTGGCGAACTTAATCAGGTTTGCTTTTGTTTTTGTTTTCTTCACTACAATTGTAGATGATTGACTTGGGATTGGGAGGAGGGTGATGATCAGAACACCCTGTTGGAGGTTTCTGTGGCTGTCTGGCTAGGATATTATAGGAGCACAATTCAAGAGCAGTGCGGAAGGAGAGAAAGGACTTACTAAAGGAGTGCTTCTCAAAATGGGATCCCCAGATCAGAAGCTTCAACATCATTCAGCAATTTGTCAAAAATACAAATTCCCAGGCCCTATCAGAGCTGTTGAAAAAGAAACTCTGAGAGTGGGACCTAGCAATCCATATTTTAAAGATTACCCTAGGAGATATGTGGCACACTAACATTTGAGAATCACTGCTTTAGAGATATATTTCCAGGCACGTAATATTTAAGGATCAATGTCTTAGAGAAATACTTCCAGAGTAGAACCTGTAGAACTTGAAGAATTGGTTAGATTTGGGTGTAAGGAAAATGGAAGAATAAGTAACCACTAAAATTCTGTTGTAGGCACCAAGTGGACAGTGATATCATTAAATGTAATAGGATATGTGTGAGTAGAGCTAGATTAGGACAAAAAGTGTACTTTTGAAAATATTTAATTGGCATGGAGGCTGTTATAGCAAGAAAAATTACGAGACTTGTATCAAATGTGAGGAATTGGTCTTGCTTAGACCAGTTGTTGGTCTTTATTGGACCAACTCTTATTGGAGAGTCTTTTTTTAATAACTTCATAGATTTTACTTATTTTACAAGTTGTGAATGTATTGATCACATAATCCTTCAAAGAAGGAGTCTGGATAGGGACTAGAACATCATTAGAGTATGTTGTGTAGAGGAAAGTGGCTTGAACTTGGGGTCCTGTACTCTGGAACTATAACCTATAACATCTATAACACTAGGCTGTGATCTCTAGTTGTGTTACCTTTGGATAGTCACTTAACTTCTCAGAGCCCTAGGTGTTTGTCTTGCATCCACCAGGAGAAAGGAAATATTGCCTATCTTTCAAAATTATTTTGAAAAAAATGGTAAGTATGTAAAAGCACAGTACAGCTCCTGGCAGTAGAGGAGGTACTTAATATATGGTCAATTCCTTCCTCTTTCTCAGCTGTTTGCTGAATAAACAGCATTTACTTTGAGTGATCCAAAAATGTGGCCTAGAAGGTAATTTGTGAATTTGGGGAAAGGGATGGAGGTGGGATAAAAATAATTCTTAGGATATCTCCAGACATGCAAAAGAAATCAAGGCCAAAGAGTTACCCAAAAATGTATTTGAATTATGCATCCCAAATAAAGCCTCACATAATTAAAGTTTCCCAGAGAAAATTACTGAGCAGTACATCTGAACATATTTACTAAGGGATTGCAGAAAACATGGCTAAGGTTCTTTTGGGAGACAGGGACCAAAAGATATATTACATTTCAAATACAAAATAGTAATGCACTGTAATGTTTGGCTATGAGCTACACCAATTACTGCAGATGATGCTAATTAAAAGTAAATTTAGAGAGTGATTAGGTTTTCTCACCATTGTTAGGAAGAATTGATTCTTCTATAGATCTATTATGTTAAAGTGAGAAGTTAATGATATATTGATGTATTTTAAAGCACCTAATTTGGATTATATTTCTGTGGAAAACATTTGTGTTAATACTGAATATTAAATGACAAACGTTTTCTCTTGGAAAAGGAATGACACCATTTGTATAACCCTAGAGCAATGCACATGTTGATGTTTGAAATAAATTATTGTGTATGGCTGTATAATCTCAATTTTAGTCTTATAAAACTTATAATACAAGAATTCTGTTGCACATGTGCTCATTTATATGGCAGTATACAGCTGTGTGTGGCATAATAACTTTACTGAATGAAATTATGTACTGTAGAAGTTGCTGCACAAATTTCATGATTCCATCTGGACTAGCATTGCAATCTAGGAGACTGAAGTGGGCAAAGATTACAGAACTAGAGAAATCAGCAGTAGGATTTTGCTGCCATTTTTAACATTTAGAAAATAAGGTCAGTAAGTGTTAATGCTACAAGGATTTTTTTTTCATACTCAAAAAGAGTTTTCTATTTGAAACAAAGTTTGTCTCACTAGATGAAGGTCCTCCAGTACAGAGAGACATCTAGTTCATATCTGAATATATTGACCTTTACTTACAATGTTCCTGAAACATTCTTGTATTTCAAACAGAGCAAACTAGTTGAGTTTTGAATAGATTCTTATGTTTCACCAACCTAAGCAGTTAAAAGATCTATGATACTGGAAAATTATTTTCTGCGGAATTAAATTCATCTTACATTTTATAAGGCCTAATTATATTTGTTGTTTATGGGGGATATGGGAAAGGCCTAAAATAAGTTAGAGGTAGATGAAATGGCAGGACACACTGCTTTTTTAAATATGTTCCTCCTGACTTCCTTTCTCTTCAATCCTTCCATTCTGATTGCTTCCTGTTTCCCCAACCTCTCCACAACATGTGACACAAAGAAAGGAAAAAAAAAAAAAAAGGAAAGGAAAGAAGGAAAAGAAAAGAATAAAATTAAAAAACAAAACAAGCCCAAATCCCAGCTATTTAAGTCTAATAAAACCAAGTTTGGAACAGGAAAATAGTGTATTCCATTAGATGGCTCTTCTTATATGTAGTAAAATGCTAACATAATGTAGGGACTACTATTATTGCCTTCAATAATATATGCTGTATTTTTATGTATTCTGCAGTCTGAGCATACACACATACACAACTTCTATAAGTGAAACTGCAGAAAATATATTAAATAGTGAAATTTTGACTGTGGGTGGCAGTAGTATGGGCAAATTGAGTTGATGAGGAAAATGAATCTTTTAATAATTGTTCACGCTCGATCTGAACTATATTTTCAAGGATATAGAATGGACATGTTAGCTAAATATTAAACCCTCTATAACAAAAACTCGTGGGTAAAAAAAATTTCATGAAATGTTCCACAGCTTAACTTTAATACTCATCCAAAATACTAAATTAGGCAAAACTATGTAAAATATTTTTATTCCAAAGTATAAAATAAAAACACAAATATTGTGTATTTATGTGTACATTATAATTGTTGAAATTATCTTCACAATATATTTTTAAATTGTTTTAAAATTAGCTTAATTGGTTCATAATCAAATACTAAGCCTATGCTTATAATATATATTGAACTTAATAGGAGTATATATTATCTGTACCCCATCATATACAGTCAATTTACAATTATACTCATATATATGAGGAGTGCTTTCACTGAATGGGAAATTTTGTTAATTATGTTTGTGTTTCTATATATGGTAACATACCTGATATGAATATATGTATATATATGTGTGTGTGTGTGTGTGTGTGTGTGTGTGTATATACATACATACATATTGTATGTATATATATATATATAAACATACACACATTCAATTATATAGGGACCCACTAACTTCTATTCACCCAAACACAATTCACACATCTATTTAGCAACATGCATTTACATTTTAAAAGAAAGTTTAAAAGTATGCTTACTAACACAGACATTAAATCATGAGGTGAAGAAGCAGTGAGCCAAAAACTATTTATAGAGAATCTATTTGGAACAGTGTCTTTTGTTGTTACTGTTATTATGGAGAATGGTTATATAAAAGAAGGAAAAATCTAGTATGTTCATATTTGATATAGGGAATAAAAATATTTACCCCTACTTTTATGATCAGCATACCAATTATTTCCTTAAAAAGTATAACATTGACGTATAAGTAAACAATTGTAAACAACAACAAAACAAACCATCATTTTGGACTGTAGTATATAAATTCATTCTAAACTCCTAAAAATAATGATCAAGTATGCTGAACCAGTATGATTGAATATAGCTTCTTTTAATGTGTAAAAAAACTGTTTTGCTGTTATAAACAACCACAGTAAACAACCCTTCACCTACCCCCTGTAAATTCTGTAAATATGGCTTTTTTTCAGGCAATTGAGAATTGTTATAAAAACACATACTTGAAAAGTATTACCTGCAAATATTTTGAGTGGTCTTTATTTGATACAAAAAGAACAGGCATAATCTGAGACAAACTTTAGTTATGGGGCTATATTAGCCTCTCATGGAAAAAGTGATAAGTATACAGGCACCATGTACATCTCACCAGCAGTACGTGTTCTCGCAGTTCCAAGTCAGACACATCGCTCCTATGTTAAGAAATGTGCACAATTTAATCGCATTTAATAGCCCAGCATTGTCACTGTTCATTGAAAGTTCTCCAATATTTAGTGTAGACCTGGTTTTGTTTTTGTTTTTTAAGTAAACTGGCATCATTAAGGTTGCTAGAGTTTTAGGCTCTACTTAGATGGCTCTTAGATGTGGAGGGCAAGAATTTGTGCAGTGATGTTAACAAAATTGGTTTCTAATGCATGACTTGAGTGGGAATGAAGATATCATCCAAGAAAACTGAAACTACACTATTTAAGCCAATAACAAAATTTCACTAAAGTAGATTATTTCTTTAAATAAAGCTACGCTTTAGTAATTAATGCAAATTTTGCTGTAATTTTGGAATTAAATAATTATTCCTTGAGGTATTCTTAACTCAACTTAAATTGAGGGGGAGAATGATGCTTGTCATATCTGTTATATTGCTTCTGTCTCTAGTTATAGGCCCAAATGTTTTGACATGTGCATTCCTGTAATATGTGAAGCTCTGTTCCATTTATAATCATGATTCTCCTGCTGAGATCACAGCTTGTGCTGATGCCAGCATGTGCCTCTCTCCTTGAGGTCAGAAGGAAAGTAATTTATATACTTTAATTAGACTAAACTTTAACTCTGAGTAAAGGACTTTATCTTAAACATTAACACTTCCATAGACAAATGTATTCCTTTAAAAACAGTAAACAATTTCACATTGTTCTTCTGTGTACAGCATTTTGAAAAGCACGGTTGGTCTGTGAGGAATAAAATCATGCTTGTTTAAAATTTCTTTTAAAATTCTCACAAGTGCTTGGTTGTTTTAAGCCTTTTGATCACCTACCCAGCCTGTCTGCCAGAATCACACTTTCATTTAAATGTGCTGCTTTTAACTCTCTTTTCTTTGCACTTTCCAAGAGAAAGATTTTGCTTATATTGTCAATGAATATGTACAAAGTGAATCCTAAGTAGTAGCATCTTAGTTACTAGAAAGTTTTCTGTCTGGAGGGACACTGTCATCTGAAAGAAGCTTCCACACTACACACATAGCAGAAAAATACTAAATTTTGCTTTTTTAGAGATTACCTCTGTCCTCCAGTAGTTCTAATCCTCATGTGTTCATTGCTCATAAAATATGTTAAACCAGCTTCTCCATTTTAAGTAACACTAAATGAAATCCTCTTGTAAGGATCTGGCAACACCATTTAGGGTTTTGTAGGCAAAATAATGCCATTCACCTTTCAAGCATTAAACCACTCATCTGTGGCCCAGAAGGATGAATGCACAAACCTTGGTGAGATTTAGAGGGAGATGAGCTTTGTTTGGGGCTTTAGAGATTTACTTCATAACAATTGTGAACACATTTCCTGTAACCTAGTAACTGCAGGAAACCTTTCCCATCTATAAAAAATCAGCACATAGGAGAGACACATTTAATTTCATCCTGTATGTAATTAATGATTACATCTAATGTGCTGGCACCTTACTAAGTTTTGGAGAGAGAGATAGCGAGAGAGGGGAAGAGGGAGTAAAAAAAGGAAGAGAAAGAGAGAGAGAGAGAGAGAGAATTTGGCAGGGCCCCTGGATTGAAAGTAATTTCAGAAAGAAGCCATGCATCACATGATAACCAATTCACATTGCAAGGCAGAGTAAGATTTATTTCTTAAACTCTGTGGTACAGATACAGGCAATACTAAAATAAGAATTTAGGGTGAAATAATAATAATAAACATTTATTGAATATTTACCATATATCAAGAACTGTTTGCAGTGCTTTATATAAACTCTCTTAATGTTTTCATCAATCCAATGATGTAAGAACGACATTATTCCAATTAAAGATGAGAAAACAGAGTCACAGACTGATTAACTAATTTGTCCAGGGTCACACCAAGGTTCAGCTAAGTGGCTAAAGCGATTACGAAAAACAGACAGTCTGGCTTCAGACCCACAGGAGGACATAATGTAGGAAAGGGTAAAAGTGAAACACAAAAAAAGCAAGACAAAACAAAAATCCCTAAAATCTTTATTGGTACCATTCCTGTCTTAAGTTATTAGTTCTGTGAAAATTGAGCAAATCAAATTTCTGAGTTCTATATCCCTTTTCAAAAAAGTGAAGTTAATCCTATATGGCCTAGAGCTTGCAGAGTTTCTTGAATTTCAACTTGTTTTCTCATAAGGAGACTGACTAATGCATAAACTGTTCTGCAGATGTTAACTGCTTCATCTGTTGAAGTGTTTTTTTGTCTGTCTTTTTTTTTTTTTTTTTTTTTTTTTTTTTTTTATGAGGATGCGAGTATTGCCTGAGCTATTTGTAATAGGAAGGTCAGGAAACCTGGCAACCACCCTCCTGTGCATTTGTTTGCTGTGAGCCTCCCCCAGTTGCAAGGGTTTAGCACTGAAAGTGATGTGGAAGGAAGCAAATGTATGTGGATGATGGCGCCACAGGCAAAGCCACTTTTTCAAGAGAATGATTGCTGTCTGGCCATTAATGCATAAGAAAGTTTCCTCCACTATTGCATCACTACTCCTTCAAAAAGGCATCAGCTCGAAAGGAAGGAACTGGGTTCAAAATGGATTCCATATGTGGAAATAAATCAGATAAGGAAACAATAATTTATAAGGATTTTCTCCCTAGTAACATATTCTGTCAGGTGATGAGCATGGTGTCATTTCAAAACATTTAAGATTGTACTCACTGTGGTCGTTAATATTATTCTGTTGAGAAGAACTGGAACCATTTTAAAATTGGAAGGTGAACCAGGCTGAATTTATCTATTTTTATAAAATGAATGTAACAAATACAAGACTATACAGCCTTGCTGTCCAATATGGTAATCACCAGCCATGGTTATTTACATTTAAATAAATTAAAATGAAATGAAATTTAAAATTCGGTTCTTCAGTCACACTTGCCAGTTTTCAAGGGCTCAAAGGTCTTCTATTTTATATACCTTATTACGGAAGTTTCAATTGGACAGTGCTGGGTAAGGGCATGATTAACGTCTAGCTGAAATCTAGCTCCCTGGGTTCCAGTCCAGCTTCATCACCTACTAGCAGTTTATCAAGAACCTTAATTTGTCACCTGTAAATGGGGGTGATAATAATGCCTACTTCATACTGTTGTGAAGAATAAATGATAAAATGCATGTAAAGTACTTAGGTAAGTGCTGGCACAAAGTAAGTGTTAATTAGATGTTGGCTATTATTATTAGGGACTACCCATGTTTTAGAATTACCAAATTAAATGTCATTAATTCATTATAAGAGGATAAATTGCACATCCTGGGATTAAGAACAGTAAGGTAATAGTCCCTTATATTGTTTAATTGTAACACATTTTCACTTCAGTGTATTCATGTACATTTTGCTCACTTCCAAAACGGATATAAATTGTTAAAATTGTAAAAAGCATGGGACTGAAATATAATTACCTAACCTCAAAAAGATAAATCTAAAATTGTTGGTGAGGATGTTGAGATAGTGTAGAAGAGCTATTGGAACTGAACAACCAATCTTAGCTGAGATTTCTGGTAGCTCTGGCTAAAGAGAGACAACTATTTAGGCATAGTCTTAGTGTTTTGTTTTCTCTTTTCATTTAGAAGAGATCCAAATCCATGTAAGAAAAGTTTCAGAGTTGCATTCACATGTAATGCAAATATCGCTCTTCTTAATTAATAGAAACCTTAGAATAGGTTGAAAATGTCATTTTATGCATAGCTGCTTTAATATCCTATTATTGCTTATAGGAAAGTAGATTTAAAAAACCATCTAGGGGAAAGCTACCAGAAGTTATCTTAAAGAAATCTGAAATAGTGATAGTGATCTCAAGCACTGAGATTGGAACTTGTTTGCTTAGACACAAGCTATCTCCCCCTTTTTTACAAATTTAGTGACTTAGAAAATAACTTTACCCTTCTGTGCCTCAATTTCCCAATTGCAAAATGGAGAGAATAATTGTAACCACTCTCAAGGGTTTGTTGTGAAGATTAAATTAGCTGGTGCTTATAAAGTACAGTGCCTGATTCTTAGCACAGATACAATAAATGCAGTATTTAGTATTAGGCAAGAGCTTGGAAATGACTGCCTGTGATTTTGGAGAATTCTCCTAATTCCTTTTTTCCTCCATTTCTCTTCTGCAAATTTGTTATAATATTAGGTTTGTCAATTGTCTACATTTAAAAATTTATCACAGTATAAAAGAGTAATTTATACAATTTCAGTATAAAATAGAATTTAGGAAGTCCAGTTTTAATATCCATCCATGCTGCATAATATTTTTCGTGTTGTGTCTTTTGATGTTGTTTGTAGAGGATTGCAATATTTTGTTTTGTTTTGCTTTTAATATTTTGATGGCTCTCTGGAGGTAATTGTCTAAAAACAGTTTTTCAACTTCAGAGAGATAAAATAGAATATATGCTAATGGAAATTACTTAGAGAAACCTGAGTAAATCTGGTAATTGTGTGGCATCTGTGGTTAGGAAATTAAATAGTGCACTTAAAATGATTCAATAATTAAATATGCATTTATTAAATCATTTGTAATTGCTTTAGTATATGACCCCAGGTTTCAAAGTCAACCACATGGTGATTACCCGTGAAGCTTCATTGAAAAGCAAATTTCAGAATCAGCTTCTTTTCTTTTGCTGCCTGAACTCGCTTTACTCTGAAACCTCATTGTAAAAGAAACTTGCCTATTACCCACCAATATTGCATGCTACCTAGTCACTGCTGTATGACTTGGGGCTGGTTTTGGGGGTGGGAGGAGAGGCCATGAAAAGTTGACAACAAAAAGAAACAGAAAAATTACCTGTGAGAGATGGCAGATGATGAGATATTAAGACAGAAGGCAGATACTCTGCACAGCAGCTGGAGAAGAGAAAAGATACATCAGTCAAATGAATTATTCAAAAAAAATGAAATAAATTTCCAGGGAGGTGATAATATTTCCTTTACACTGTAGATATTTTCAGACTTTTGAGATATATTCATTAGCTGCACTCTTTTTTACTTGATGTATTAATTAGAAAAAAACTGTATGAATTTTAGTTTTTGAGAAGAAGATAGTACTCAAATGATTAACTTAGGGAATAATAAAATTAAAACAAAGACTGATTTTAACTTGGTTAAATTGAAGGATTTGCTTTTGAAAGTCACATTCTCACAGATTGTGAGATGTCCAAATGTTTGCCTTATAAAGCCTTGACTTAATCCCAGGCAGCGTTTCTTACTTTGTAAGCCAGGTTTATAAATAAAACTGTTAGAATAATGTTAATAAATGTTAGTGTTTCTCTGTTTCTATTGTTAATTTGGAAGATTTCTTCTTAAACAACTCAATTGCTCTAGTTTTAAAATTCCCTTTGCAGCTACAATTTAACCTGTTTGTCCTACTTTCTCAAACCAAATGCAATGTTGTATAATTCTTACTCCTATACTCACAGGTTGCCAGGGTATTTCATCCATGCTTCTCTTTATTTTCTACAGCTCAGTAAAGTTGTATTAAAGGAAATCCCGTCAAAAAGTAATTTTAAAGGTAAAGTTCCCCTTAAGCTAACTTAGTTATTATTTCTTCTGTTTTCAACTTCAGCTCATAACTTCTTTCCACTCTATTCTCAGTTTTGCAAGGTGTGTAATTTTAGATAAGTACATTGGTTGCTTCTTCCTGTTATCACATTTTATATCCCGTCAAATAGTATGCCAAATGACCCTCTACCTATGGACTAGTCCTGCCACAGTGCATTGCTAATCAAAGAGAAATTTAATAACTCATTGACAAATAAGTGAGAAACACTTAAAATGAATACATTTTTTCTATGATATTGGTTCCATATGATTAAAATATAAGATTATTTTAGCATTGAAATATTGTGTAATATCAAATGTATTAGAAATTTAAAATGGTAGATCAGCTTTACTCAAGTAAGAAATTGTCAAACATACCACTTTAGCAGAAAACCATCTTTTAGGCCATTTTTCCATCTTCTTCCACTTTTTGGTGTTGGAAAACCTCACTTAAATTAGTAGAAATAGTGAAGCAGCTGTATGGAATGTCAACAGAAAGATATTTTTATTTTGGTTGAAAGCAAGTGACTGATTCATATTGAAGCTGAGGGTGTACACACACACACATACGTGTGCGCGGACATTTTGTATTATTGTTAGTTTAAAGAATACACGAGATCTGTCCAAGATCTGACAGGAGTCATAACAGAGACCACCAGCAGAATTGGAGCAAATTTTAACAAGTTCTAATCAAGCAAAATTCCAGTCACTAAATTGGATATATTCCAAAAGAGAGGATGTCTTTAATTTTCAGCTAATTACATTTTTATAAGGATGTGTTTTCTTATATCTCCATAAATTCACCACTTTTGTCCTTGGTCTGTTCAGTGAACATCTATCAGAATACTTTTAGAACATTTATTTTGAGCTGATCTTCCTAATAACTAGCCATAAAGAGTTGCTCCTTGCTAAAACAGACCTCACCTTTGGTTTGAACTGAACCATATTGTTGTGGATGATCAAGATGGAGCTGAATATTTTATGTTCCTTGACTACTGAGGTAAACTGAAATTTCTACTACAATTCTACAAAGTAATTCTTAGGAAGTAAAATTTTTCTACTAACATAGGGCCAAACATGAATATTTTGGGAAGCTTAGATAAAACTAATTTTGCCACTTTTGAATTATATGCTTGAAAGGAGGGGCAAAAATGTGTTCCTCCTGAACCATAAGACTTCAACAGTTTCTTTATGCCTTGCAGAATTAAAAAAAAAATGCTTTGTGGTATAAACCTCAAACTTGGAAGACTGTCCTCATTATTGTATTGAGGAAAATGTATTGAGAGTAAAAGTGATTCATATTCACATTTATGAAGTTGTGAAGGTTTTGAAGTTCATGCCTGGCTGAGCACAATATAAAGCATTTTTGCTGGTTTCTCAAAATAACTTTTCTACCATGGGACTAGGAAGAGCAGGAAACTTAAGGGAAACAAGTGTTTTAATGTAAATAAAATGTTTTGTGCAAACTCTCGTTTGTCTAGGCTTAATGGAGTTTTTAATTCATTTACTTGTTTTGTGCTTTCTAATAGTATTGACCTATTTATTTTTTAAAGATAAAATAGGGAAATTAATGCAATATTTTTACTTAAGGATTGCAACAGGTCTAAATAAATTGGGAAATGTAGGGTGTAGGTTTAGGTACATCAGTAAGAATAAACTTGAACTTGATCTGATTATCACTACTGTGTTGAAACCATAAATTAGAATTCAAAGTTACATTTTTAGTAGTGCCCTAACTCAGAGCATGTGCTTTTACATGAAAAACACATTGTTTGTCACCAAATGTTAAAGCACTGTTCTTATAGCTTTCTGGAGGAAAATTTGAGCACATCATAACTTGTCTGGTTTTCAACTCTTGCCACCTGCTTTAAATAGGTATAATAGTTTTAAAAGGAGACAGCTAGGAGCATGTTTAATCAGATCTCAGTAGAGGAAATGATAGGAAAATTATAGCAAAAGGAATTTGATAATTTTGAGCCCCAGTTTTCTCATCTATATTAAAAAATATTTGGACAATTCCAACCCTTAGAGCTATTTTGGAAACAAACTATTATAGGAACATGATAGGTAATAAATGCTAATCTCTGTTTCTACCTCTGATAAATCTGATTTTTTTTTTTTTTTTTTTTTTTTTTTTTTTGTCTATATCAAAACAGCAGACGTCTTTCCTCTCCTGGTCCTACACAGAAACCAAGTCCATCATCTTTCTGTGGGTTCTATAATAGATATTATACCCCTCAGTTAACTCATGTGGTCAAAATAAGGTAATGTAAATGATGGACAATAGTTTCCGTTGAAAAGGGCAACCACAAAGTCATGGTTTTGTAACAGCTATGGAACATGTAGATAGATTATTCATAAAAGAAATCAAATAGGAAGATAGCAAATGCATTAAGCCATTTTATTAGAAGACATTAAAAAACTGTGCTGCTGTAAGAAAGTGTATCAAATTGCTCTTTTTTTCAATATGCCGATTGAAACACAGACACTGTTCTTGGAACCGAGTCTGTTTGCAAAATACAGCATGGATCTTTTATTCCTGATATTTGGCTCATTTCCAGGCATGTAACTGCCTATGAAGTATCATGAATTAGAAACTAATAACTGATACTTTCAATAGAGCCCTGGACTTTAGGGCTATTTATTTCTCTTTTCTACTCCTTTCCTTCTTTTCTCTCTTCTTTTCAGTTAAGACACTTTCTAATGTTGGCATACACTTTAAATCAGAATCTCTGCAATTGACTGAGGAGGGAACCATGGAAGTATAACTGCTGAGATGGTTAATGGCATAAATGGTTTATTTAAAAATTTCAAAAAATGAAAAATAGAGTGCAGTGTAGTCAACTATAGAGTGATTAGCTGTCAACTAACTACCACATTTCAAAATTGCAAGCATGATTTATTTGTTTAAAATTAATGTTTGAGACATCATTTATCAAAAAATAGAATGTATTTTCTACGTTGTAAAAACAGCATCCCTACTATATAATGATCTTTTGTCATCTAATTTTCCAAAGATAGAGTTAGTTGAATTAATTCAAAGAAAAAATTATTTTATTATTTCATTTTTGCCTTTTAGTCAAATATATTAATTATATAAATATTTACTAAAAATATCCTACTCTTTAATTTATTCAGTCATCAAGTGAATTGATAAAATTTAATAACAAACCATCTTATGAGAAAAAAGTTATAGTTTAAACCTCAAAGTTTTCATTTGACATTGTGATAAAAAGTAGATAAAAAGCTGGAATACTAGTCTCTTGTCAGAAAAGAAAAAGCCATATCAATATAAAAAATTGGTCAGTATAACAAAATCTAAAAACTATATAATATCCGTTTTATTAGAAGTTGGCATATAGACTTGTTATTGCCTAATTTGCCTTCTACCAACTAAATACAAATTTCTTTATTTTCATTGTAGACTGCTTACACTTACTATGTAGAAAAACACATTATATGAAGACAATGGCAACAGAATTTTAAGTGTGATGCTTTTATGTATTCTTGTTATTTATTGGTCCTTGGACACAGTAGCCATCCCTAAATTTTGTACATATGAGGCATAAAATGTATGTATTATTAGATTAATATGTTTACTATATAATTTCAGATTAGATCTCTATATAAGAAAATATTTATCTCCTGACATTAGGCTTGTCAGAAAAGTTAAAAAAGTCTTTGATAACACTAAAACTAGCAAATTATTTTACTATAATGCAGAGTATTTTTAACCAATCCTTTCTATTCAATTTAAAGCATGAAATGACAATGTTAAATACAAAGGAACAATGATGAATGCAAAGAAAGAGCTCCATGTGTTTAATGAGTACTTGAAATATATGTACTACAGTTATGTGTATGTGTATATATGTGCGTATAATTGTAATGTCATGCTATCTCTTTGGGCAAGAAGATCCAAAATTACATAGGAAACTGTTTTGAATAATTTCTTACATAAATTCCACATGTTCAGCTTATGTTTCACAATTGCCAAGGGTATAAGACATGGAAGAGACCTGTTCTGGAGAAAATAATGGAGTAATTCTGGCATTTTTAAATGTACATGTAGAAAAAATGAGATTTTTTTTTTAATGTTGCTGTCACACAGAATCCAGTTCTGTTCCATCAGCATTCACGTTATTTATAACCACTTGCTTAAGTGGAGCATTTTCTTTCCTGGGGATTTCCAGTAGGCTGTAATTTGCAACTAATTATTTCAGGAATTTAAGCTAATATTTGTACAGGAATAATACTGCAAAGAAAACTTTATGAAGAGTTCTGAAAGAATAGGTATTTATAATTAGATTATAGATATTTATAATTATGATTTGGGGGATAGTATGTTCTCAGTGCTAAAGCACACGATATAGTGTGTGCTATATTAAATGAGAATAAACTCATTTAAAATCCAGATTTTCACAGAAGTATACATTGCTACAGGAAATAGGAAGTGGTCCATTAAATTTTACAAAATTTAGCCAGAGGGGGAAAACAGGACAAAAAAAAGCATGATTATGAAAAGGCTTAGAATACTGCTCTTACAGAGTGTAACACATACCAATAAATTTAACTTGAGAATCATTTAAAAAATGAAACAGTTAATAATGACATATGCCAACCCTTTTCCAAAAGTTTGCTAAAACTCACTTCTGTACCATCCTCACCATAAGGTTTCTACTAATGTATTTTGAAATTATTTGTTTCTCTAACTACTGTTTTATAAGCCCTTTGCGTTAAACCTAGTGATATTTTGTAAGGGGTAAAAAAAAAGAGAGAAAACAATAGACCAGAAGACAAAAGAAGAAAAACAAAGAAAAAAGGAAAGGAAAAGAACTAAATCAACTGATGATTTACGTCTCTTGTATAGTAACTGACAATTTGAGTCAATTGCTTGTTTGTTTCTGCAAATTGCTTCTCCATGATTTCGTTTATCTCCTACCAAGTTCATATAAGAGATAGAATATATTTTTGATGCTAAAACCCCTGTTAAAAATAAGAACATTATCCAAAGTTGTAGGGAAGCAGCCACATATCTCTAGTCTTCATTTTTCTTCTACTTTACTAGCAAAGTGAAGAGATGGAAAGGGAAGTCAAGGAAATCAAAAGAGAAGAATTAAAGGAAAGGAAGCAAAGGAAGGGAAGACCTAATTGCAAATAAGCTAGTTAGAGAATCAAACATCTCTTTTGCAATTTTACTTTGATTTTATCTTGACAAAAAATATTTTATGGCAAAATACTAAATAAGAAACATTTGTGTGTAACTTACCAATGATGTAGAGAAAGCTGTAAAACTCGAGATAGGTAATGGAATCTTTAAAAAGGTAGTAATGTAATTTCCTTAAATGATATCACAGGCAATTTATCTGTTAGACAGAATTGGGATATCATTTAGTTTTCCTATAAATGTCACTTTAAAGAGGTCTCTGGCCCCTCATTCACTCTGTACCCTGTCACGCTATTTTACTTTTTTGCATAGCATGTATCACTATCAGATAAATACTTGCTTATTTATTTATTTGTGCCCTATTGAATCATTATTTGTATAATAAATGAATGATTTTTTAAAAATTATGATCAAATTCCTTTTCGATGGAAATACATTTTGCCATGTCATCAGTGACAATACTTTGGCAACATTTGTGTACCTGAATAAATACCAATGACTCACTCTCCGGACAGGTGACAAGAAAGTTCTTTTAGTTTTCATATCTGTTCTTTCTCATAATTGAAACAGCTTCCCCTTCACACTCCTGTATTTTCTGTCAGAAAATCAGAATGCATAAACTAAGCAAGCTACAGGTTGCTTTATTGTGCAAATAAATACAATCCAGCTATTATGGATCCATGTCTGCTCTTTATAATGAAATGACAAGTCCATGACAGTTGTATAATACAACTTCACAGAGCTTTACTGTGAATACACAAGTGATGAATCCAGTGTGTTTTATAGATTTTATTGACATAATAAGAAGGATATATCTGTTAAATGGATATATGGAAACACATAACATGAATCCATGCAATGCCTTGCCCCTATCAATAAAGAATACCCATGGAAATATTTATACAATAACGTATTTTCCAAGCCTGACATCAAAAATCCTTTTGCTTTCATTAAGGCCCAGTGCAGATTCCACTTCTTCCATTAATTCCTCTAAAATCTCACCACCCAGAATCTGTCTATCTCTCAACTCCCTCCCTTTATTCATGCCTGCATTATATCATGTAACACATTCTTTTCTAGTAGAGTGAAACTGTTAGTGCATGGATCTTTAACACAACTCATCTCCCCACTATAGATCATAAAATCCTTGAAGGTAGTAACTATTTCAACTTTTCACTTTCTAAACTACCAAGCAAAATGCTTTAACCATAGGAAGATTTATGAAATATTTAATTGAATTATAGATTACATGTGTAAGAACTGACTTTAGTTAATATATAAAATGCCATTTTATGAAAAAATATTTTAGAAAAAACCTGTTAATTATGTTCATATGTGCATTCATTTAGTTTTCAGAGATTAATTTTGTTGTATGATTACCAAGACACATAGCTTTTGGCAGCAGAAAAGCATAAGTCTGAAATAATTGGTGTTAAGTAATCCATATTTTATGCAAGTAAGTTATCAAAGTCCAGCATTCCCCCTGCCGAATGTTTTAAAACCATTACAAAAATGTAATGAAGTGGTTTCTAAATATCCAAGGATTCTTAAAGTAACACATATTAATGGCAAAAGTTCAGGTTCCTTTACAGTTTCAAGTTAATGTGTAAAACATGTTTAAATTCCCAAATGATGCAGTGAAAATATACACTTGTATATCTATAATTGAAAATGCAATATCCACACATTCACAAATATTAGATTAGAAGGGTCATATGGGTCTTTAAACCAGTTTATAGATGGGTAAGAAACAGGTTTTAAAATATTCTTTGGGGTGGTTATGAATAATTCTTTCTGAAAATTGATTCCAGGTATTTTTACTAGCATATGATTTGGTACAGGAGCTTGCAAAGTAGATAACTAAATAAAACATTTTGTTGGCAGAACACTACTGATGATTTTAATAGGCAGGAGAGGAAGAAGGGTCATCATTTGAACCTGTGTTCAGTCATAGATTGTGAATTAACAACTCCAGGGGAGTCATTTACACAGAGTACATCGGGAATGGTGCCTTCTCACATCCATGCAATGCAGTGGCCCTTGTAGTAGATGGGTAGCTATCATGAGTAGTGTTATATTTAGATGAGGCTTATTTCCCGAGGAAATTATTATTTTGTTGTCTGTTCATGTAAAATTAAGTGAAAAAAAATGAAATCTTGCATAGAATAATTTAGTTAAAAATACTCTCACAAGAACTCTCCCAACATTTTGCTATTGGGCAAATAGTTGAGTATATGGGTTATTTTATGTGTGTGTGTGTGTGTTTGTGTGTGTGTATTTTGTATTCTTTTTGTTTACAGCATTAAGCTCATTTAGACCATGTATAGAATGTAGGTTTACTTGTTGAGAGGGTCTATTTCAAAATTAATAAGTGTAGACATGTGAGAGAAGCAAGGCAAATTGATGAACATACTGTAAAAGCTACCCAAGCAGTTATTATGTATCTACCTTTTAAGATATATTCTGGATCTTATCTTCCAAAATTCTGCCTTTAATTTAATCTGTTGGGTTATATTAAAATGAGAGACAATTTATGTGACTAATGCAAAATTGAATTGTGATACTCATTCTAATTTAAAAAATAATTTAGATTCATTTTGTCATAGAATTAAGATGAGAGCTAAAATGTAAACTCAGTTATGGCAAAGACCTTGTCACCTATTCTCATTTGTATGTACAGAGGTCAGAAAACATTTCTCAGCACATAGTGTGCATGTGTATGCCTGTCTGTGTATACACACATATATATGTACACATATACATGCATACATATAGCTAGATAGATACTCAAAAATACATGACAAAAGATCTTAATGTAATGCATCTCAAATGACACCCTAGCATGAACTCACACAAACATTCAAAAAATATTTACATGAATGTATTCATAATGGGCAGTGCAGCATACAAATACGCATATACATATACCCTCCCCCAAACTATGACAATAAAGAGTGTATAATATAAGCAATGTGATCTATTATATTGGTTGCTTTTGTGAAGACAATATGTACAGAGGAGAAAATTAAAATTAAAATTATGCTGAGAACAAGACAGGAACAAACATGTTCTTAAACTTCTTAGAGTTGAAGGTTCATAGATTCTGTCCCTGAATATAGGTACACTAATGACCAATATATAAGAAGCTTGTAACAATGATATTACAATAGTGCCATTACTAACATAAGAGAAGTCTTTTTTCTTACGTGAAATGAATAAAATAAAAAATGTTTCTACCCAATAATGTTACAGCAATAAAACTTTCCATTTACCTGAGTAACAAAGTCAATTTAGTCTTGTTTTAATTAGAAATTAGACTGTTTTAATAATTCTCAGATTTGTAGCATCAAAGCATGAAACTTTGTTTTTCAATCCTTTGGCATTTTTCACTCTTATGAATATTTGGAATTCTTAATTAACTTGGTGAAAAGGCTGGAAAGAAGATTATCGGCATGTGGTGAGTGACAGGATAATGAAAAACTTCTGCAAAATTCTGATATATTTAGCCTGCCTTGGGTTTCTTCCTGTATCATCACTTATCTGAGGTTTACTTTTAGTTTGGCTGCATCAATAAAAGGAAAGTATTCATCAGTATAATTTGCAAAATAAAAGATTCTGTTTGGAAAAAATTAACTGACGCGAGACCAAATTACAGGTATAGGAGAAATAAGTGTGTCCAAATCAACATTCTTGATTTTGTAAACTTCTTACCTCCCTAACTTCCAGTATTTTCCGCAGCATCCTACAGCTTCACACTTACTTGTCCTACACCCGTCTCTGTATCACAACACCATCCTATCATCTTCCGCTACAGGACTTATATATAGTTTTTGCTTTCCTTGTTTTAGTCATGAAGTCCCACAAATAAAAGCTAAGCCTTGAAGCTGTGACTATTGTATTTTGCATTCTTGTAAGAAATCAGCCAGTGGTTTTGTAATATCAGGTATATTTTGGTAGAATTCAAAATTTAAGCCAAAATTTTTAGTCATAGACACCTTTTTCATGATGGCACTAAATCTACGGATAACTTACAGCATCTCTTGAGCAGTATCCGACACAAATTATGTCAATTGCTTGTTTATTTGTTTAGGCAAATTGTTTTTCAATGAGTTTTTGGTATCTCCCACCAAGTTCCTATAAGAGAATATATTTTTGAAGCTGAAATCCTTGTAAAAATACCAGAAAATTAACCAAAGTTACAGGGAAATAGCTGAATATCTCTAGTCTTCATTTTTCTTCTACATAATTAACCAAGGTGGAATTATTTATACAGCATCCAGCATTGGAAAAGCTTAAGAAAAGGAGGCATTTTGATTTATAGTTGGTGTATAAATTAGTACAACCTTTAAAGCGAGTACTTCAAATCTATGTATCACTACTAAATATGCATGACTCTTGACCCAACATTCCAGTTTGAAGAATTTATCCTAAGATGGTGATAAGAACTCAAAGATGGATGTACATTCATGTCCATTATATCATTTGAGTAATCACAAAAAAGCTCATAAAAGGATGTTGTTAAATTAATTATGATATGCTCATAAAATGAAATATTATAAGTTTTATAAAGATTTGGCAGAGTTATATTTATTGCCACCAGAAGTTGTTTTAAAGAATTTCAAAAGCATGATCACGTTTCATTTATTTAATTAGTAAAAGTATTTATTGAGTTTTCCTTGTGTGAGGCCATGTGCTCCATGCAAGCAAGCACAAAGAAACACGTCCTGCCATTGTGGAGCTCACAGTTAACTGCATGAGATATCCACCAAACACACCCACTCACACACACACAAATTGATATGAGGGTAACTGTAATAAGTACTCGGTGGATAGTACTTGCTACAAGGGTTCAGGATGTTAAAGGAAGTTGTTTTTTTTTTTCTTTCTGATGGGAGAAGGAAAGAGGATGGATGTGCAGCTAAGGAAAAGGCAAAAGTAAGTTAATGGCAGGAGGAGATCACCCATATTTTAATGGTAGCTATCTCCAGGAAGTGGGATTTCTGGTAATTTTCACTTGTTTTAGATAATTTCATTGGTGCTTGATTTTTACATTGAGTACATATTTTGTTAATAACCAGAAATAAAATTCATCTTGTAAACAAATTGGTAAGCAAAACAGAGTAATTTCTTTTGCAAACCAGAGATAAATGAGCATTGATGTTAATCGGAAAACAGAAAGGCAAACATAACAACATGTAAAAAGTATGTAACCAGACCTCCACTCCCTTGTTGCTGTGAAACCCATAGAAACAAACAAACAAACCTAATCTCTCACCTACACTTCCACGCAGCTGACCCAGCGGTGGCATAAACAGCGGCATTCTTTAGAAGATCCAAGCACGTGTTAGAATGAATGGAACCTCTTACTGAAGATCTGATCATTCTGTGACTGCAAAGTCTCTACAACTAGGAATCTTTCCTCCTTCTGTTAGTTGGATTTCAGTTCAAGATGTATGTTTGTGTGTGTGTGTGTGTGTGTGTGTGTGTGTGTGAAATAAATAGCATGAAGACACTGGACCTCAAAGTCACTTCTACAGTATTATAGCAAATCAAGCTTTATTTCACAATTCAGTAGTAAACTAGGGAGTCATTGCAGTTGTTATGTCCTCTTAAGCTCTCTCTACCATCCAGTGCTGACTTTCAGAACAACAACAAGAAACC
The DNA here is from genome assembly GCF_015220235.1 of Choloepus didactylus. Lineage (NCBI taxonomy): Eukaryota > Metazoa > Chordata > Mammalia > Pilosa > Megalonychidae > Choloepus > Choloepus didactylus. Next base: position 32,657,249 of record NC_051309.1, read on the forward strand.
GATTGTGTTCAAGTGCAAGAGGTACTTCAGGATAGGTGAGCAGAAAGGGTATGGATTGAGAAACTGAATTCTTTGTCTGCTGTGAAGTGGCATAAGCTATAATGGCCCAGCAGTCTTGCTTTAGAAAATTAACAGTAGGATTCTGTCTGCTTTAATACGGATGCAGTCCAAGCCTGTTTGTTCTCATCAACACTAGCCATTTGTTTGAGTAATGCAGGGTTGTATATATTCCCACTGTGAAATCCATGTTTGATTAGGATTCATATTGTTTTCTACCCACTGATTATGTGTGAAGATTCTCATTCAAATTGCTTGGTTCTTTTTCTTCCTCCCCCCACCCCTTCCTTTATTTTGTCTTCTGAATGTTAGACTCAAGAAGATATTTGTGTATTTTAAAATAAATTATTTTTCTATGCTACATTTAAAAATTAAAATAACATTTTATGAAAATATTCTGAGAAGTAGAGAGAACAACAAATATTTTATCCATGTTTACTTTTGGATACATGATAAACCATGTGTGGAAAAAAAAAAAAATCATGATGCATATTCGCAAGTAATGGTCTAGAGCAAGGGTCTTCAGTGCCTCAAGGCCCCGAGAGTCAGAAGATATTACCTCTAATTCATTAAGACACTTTGCATTGTTTTCCTAAGTGGGCTTTCAGGCCCGAGGGAAATGCATGTTACTGTTTAATGAACATACTTTGCAAGTACCGCATTTAATTTCCCAATGTCTCTTTCACAATTTTGGGGGAGAATTATCTCTGACAAAATGTGCTAGAGACAAACTTTAATCGAATAGAATGACTGTGTACATTTGAAAAGCATTTCTGGAAAAGCATTTCTGAAGTTTTATTAGTTGACACATTGCTAACTGCTGTAATAAATAGCCCCAGAATGCTAGTGGTTTTAACACAAGGGATGGTGACTTTTGCTTATATAATAATTCATTGTAGTTTTTTAGGAATGGCTTTCTGTGTGATTCAGTTACCCAGGCTCCTACCATCCTGTATTTATAAACTCCTCCAAGTCTTAGGAGTTCTTTCAAGTTCTACAGCAGATAAGGAAAGAGAAGAGCATTTGTGGGCTTTCTTTGTCTTCCTTTCTTCCTTCCTTCCTTCCTCTCTTTCTTTCTTTGTTTCATTCATTCATTCTTTGTTCGTTCTTTCATTCTTTTGTTCTTTCTCTCTTTGTCTTTCTGTCTTTCACTTGTTTTTAAATGTGTCAGTCCTAGAAGTGGTGCACATCTCTATAGTCCATATTACATTGTGCAGTTAGTCACGTAATGCCATCTAATTTCAAAGGAGGTGAGGAAATAAGGTCTAGAGTCCTGGAAGAGGAGAAAATTGGCTGGATGAATATCTAACAAGTTGCTATCACAGAGGAAGAGAATTCATTGAAAACATAACTAATTTTCTTCTGGAAATAAAAACAAAAACCATGATTTCATCTTTGTAAGATATTTTAGGCGCTTTGAAATTATAAAGTTCCTGTTCCTTCCCTTCCATAAGGACACTTAAATGCTCATAGTTTTCTTAATTGATTTTCTGGAAAGAACTATTTTCATATAAAGATGTGAAACTCCTTTTGAATTATTTTTTTACTGAAATCACTGTTTACATGGCAAAGGCTCCTTAGTAGTTCATAGTAATGAGTCTTTTGATTTTTTCTCACAACAGACTCTGCTGGCAACTGATTGTATGCAGGTGCCCTTTGGGGATTAATAATAATTTTACCAGTCTCCGTGTTCCACGTTGTAAACAACTCCCAGGTTTACTGATAAAGGTATTCTTGGCACTGCAGAGATTTTGTGATTTTGCACAGTTGATGTCTGATTATTTATAATGGTAAAGTAGGTAATGACTTTAGAAATTCACAGTATAATCCCTACCATTCCTAGTGTTAAAAGTTTTATTGTGCATAATTTTGTTTACTCTATCATTAAATCTTTTTAGGTAATGAGGCAAAACATTTTCTGAAGTGTGGTGCGAGAGTGTAAGAATACCATTAAGAATAATGCGTCACTGAATATTTTGTATGTTTCTTATGTATTTGTTTAATAACACACTATTGGATCACACTGAAATTTAAAAGCTATTTCAACCATAAATCAGTTTTATCGGTGCAAGAGGAAAACGGACATATAAATTCTCCCCCATTCTCAGACCCAGTTTTCCCATTGAAAAGAACAAATAAATACTTAATTTATATCTATTTTAATAAGTATTTATTAAAAAGGATTATGTACAGGCAATCATATTAGGCCTTGAGGGAAACACAGTTTTGAATCAAACTTGGACCTTACCTTTCAAAAAATTTACACATAGTAATACAAATAAGATATGAGAACCATAGCCATAGTTCAAGGTAGAATAGGATGAGTGTGATAAAGAAAATGCAGATGAAATAGAGCAGGAGGTAAGAAGAAGGAAATGGATGGGGGAAATAGAAAAAAGCATTTGAGAAAAGATGTAAGTTTTTTGGATGGGGAAATGGAAACAGGATAACCAGTAAATTATTGAAGGTCTTTGCTTAGGACTCGGGGCTTCAGTTAATGAGTTCAATAAGAAAGGGCAACTGGCAAACCTAAGCAATAGATATTGAAATGAGACTTAGGAATTGTTAGGGTTCCACTTGAGGAATTTAAGGAAATTGTGATCTATGGTATAACCCATAGAAAACAGATTTATGATGTAGTCAGAAGTAGCAAAATATTTTACTCTCATATTAAGACTTGATTATTGAGAAGGCCAGTAACAGAGCATGGAACACAAATGAGGTTCCTGCATGTACTATATGTTTCATTATCCCTATTCTTATCTTGACAAATAACCTCTCCTTTCTAAGGGAATTGTCTGGAAGAAGGAGAGTTATGTAGTCAGCTAGACCTGGGTCAAATCCCAGTGCTATCACTAATTACCAATAAATTTCTTTTTCTAAACCTCAAATTATTCTTCAGTAAAAGTGAAAAGAATTCCTAACTTCCAATGAATATTTTTAGAAATAAGTGAAATAATATGCATGTGCAGGGAAGAATCTAAAATAATAAAAGCACAAGAAGATCCACCACAATTATTCATTTCCTTGCTCACCTACTTTCACCATATGGGTCAATCTTGTCCTTCCTTCTTTCTGTATTTCATTCCTTTCATTTTTTTAAAAACATAAGTATTACAGAAAAATGCTATGTTTAAAAGAGATGCTACAGGATTTATCTGCCTTAAAGTAGAGCAAAAACAGACTGTGAATCCAAAACAAAACTACAAGGAATCATGTTCAGGATGTACAAGGCGTTGAGTACAAAAGGAATTCTCCAACACATGGAGAGGAGAGAGAGTTCTATACCAGCAAGGACAAGATCAGGGAATGCAATGAGGCATGGCTTAACAGGAGCACTGTCAGAGGCCTGGGGGACCTTGGTGTCCCTTTAAGTGGTGGAGGTATGGATTGATGTTTGTCAGTAAGAAGAGCATTAAAACGCTGATGGAAGAGTGCTGTGTTTGAGAAAAGATATACTCCAGAAAGTAGAGTGGGTAGAGAGCTGTGGAGAATTCTATTTGAAGAGTCTGCATTTTTTTTTTCCATAGCATTTTACTAGTCACTGGATAAAACATCATCTCTTTTAATATATATATAAAAAAAAAAAAGCAAAAAAACTGCAAGGTATACATTATTTATATTTTGTTTCTTTTTTTCCTTAGCCTCAGTTTCCATATCTGTTATAAACCAAGATAATAATATCTGTTTAATAGTATTATTTTAAAAAATTGGAGGTGATTATGCAAAGCATCTGGTACAGTACCTGAAGCATATTATGGTCCCCCCAATAAACGTAGCTCTTACCGTTATTCCTGTTTAACAAATGCCAAACCCTAGACCAGAGGATGTTATAATCCAAGATCATACCACAAGTAAAACTCAGTCAGTACCAGTATCCAAACCTCTTTATGCACAATACCTATCCTCTTTCCACCTGATCATATTGATTTTTCACTTCCTGGGCACCCTCAAAAAAGGTTTAGTCTTTGAAACTATACACTATAACAGTATCACTCAGAGGAAGACTATGTGTTTTTAGTTAATAATTATTAAATAAATTCTAGGAAGTAATTTGTCTGTGAATTTTTAAATTTTAAAAAATACCTAATAAATCACCTTACTAAGAAATGGCAATCCCATTTATGACACTGGAAATATTTGTTATTCGTTTTTGCCAGTTTAATGGAATGCACAATTCAATGTCATCATTCTCTCAAGAAGTATCCATAAAAAAATCAAAGTGTGTGAGCAAACAAATCTCATAATGTTGCTTGGATTGAAATTTATCTACTTTTTTAACTTTTTTGTTGATATGTCATTCCTTGTTAATTCTGGATTTAGGTTTAATTGCCATAAGATTATTTGATTGAATTATTCTGTATCTGGTGCTAAATAATATAATAAATATATATTTGTGATTAATTGAAAAAAAAAAGCAAAGCAAATTATCCATGAAAAGGAAAAGGTTAATGCAGATTTCACTGGATTTTCAAAGGCATTGCTTCACATATAGAACACATTGCATTTAACATCTTGCATAGCATCTGCCCCTAATTTTCAGCTATGTAAAGCTAAATGAAATGGCTATTAGTGTACAAGCAGCATTAGGAGAGTGACTTGTTTCTTAATGTAGTTCTAGTAAGAATTGGAAGAAGTCCCATCTCTGGCAAAGAGTATAAGTGTTTGGAGGAATTTTTGTTTGCTTGTCATTTAGCTGAAATATTTTGATACCTCTTAACTAGGATTCACAGTGTTGTATTATTCTTTAAGCACTTGAAGAAAATCTATGAGATTATTTTGAAGTGGATGATTTATTTCCTAATTATCATAGATAGTTAATAGATGAATGAAGGAATGTTTCCATTTGCCTATTATTTAATAGAACATTTCTTTAAAATCTTTGTTCATACTACTGTATACAGCTCCAAATATGCATTTTCAAATTTTCCTTTTGTCTCAAATATATCAAGATCCAATTTCTACATTATTTCATAGATTCTGAGCTCAGTGAATTTTAATGAAGGCTGCATTTTGGAAGTCCAGTCTTTCTAAAGGCACAACTAAAAGAATATATTACATGGCACCCACTGAAAATATGAATATTACAAAAGTCATTTCTCTATGAAAATTTTTGTGGCTAAAACTGGGCATTTCCAGGACGTATAAACAAAAAACAATAATATTTAACAGACAAGATGTGAATATTTTTAAGGAAATCACTTATAAGATATACAGATTTCTAGTAATTTTACACAATTAATCAGTATATATCAAGAAATTTAACAAGTGCTGTTGTGAGGCACTACCATTTCTGAGAAATTCCAAATAGCATTGAGGTTTCACTGACTTTGGCACAGCCAAAATGTTTACTAGGATTATATTTTTATTAATAACTCATTCATCTTACTTTTTTCTCTCTTGATGCCCAGTCACCTATGAGATTGTTCTCAGTTCCCGCCAATCCAAGAAATTTTATTTGATTTATATTTCCAAGTATAGTTTTATTTCCCACTCTTTTTGTACCACAAGCTGTACCTTTGATGTACTTAAATTTATATTTCCCATTTTGATCTGGAATTGAAGTAACAAAAATTCCCAAGACTATGAACTGGAAGTCAACAGCCAGACTAACAGCAAGGGAAGTTGAGATAACAACAGTGGGCATACTAAAATGAGCATACTGTTAAGACACGTGTCCCCAGTTTTATGAACATACTATGGAGCTGACAGATGCTATGATAAATTTGTATAAAGATATTTGTCTGTGACAAAATTTTTATGTATTCCCTTTCAAGCTGCGAGTGTATGTGTCTGTGAGAAAATATGTATTAGCATACATGCCTGTCTGCCTGCTTCAACTTCTTGCTTTGGGACACAACATTCTGCTACCTTGACGTCCTGCAGACGTAAAGTTTCTTCACATAATTGATACTTGTAGCACCTCTTATTTTGGACATATTTTTTTCCATTATTCAGTTTTCCATGGAAAAAGCACATACACACACATACACACACACACACACCTGTGGACTCATGCTTTTAGTGAATGGTCAATCACAATCAACATTAAAATAAATATATTAAGCGATGTTACCTAGTTGGTTGGCTTATATTAATTTGTAATTTGTTTGGTTAATGAAAGCTAATCTATGTGATAATGTTCTCACAAGAGTATCAAAATACTGAATTTTAAATAAAAGGAAGAGTAAGCAGCTAATATCTATTTCTAATCTTAAAAATAAAGAAACTAATCTAACGCAATCATTGCACTAGACTCCTCCTCACACGTCCCATGGAACTTTCATGATTTGACATAAAGAAACGGAGCCGCAGCTTTGCTGACTGTCAAGATAAATTTATCTCTACCAGGCCAACTCTTAGTGTCTCTCTGCTAAGTCTTGATGAGGTAGCTAAGTTAATCCCTCCAAGGGCTCTTTAACTTGCCAGCTGAGGTTCTTTGGAAACTCATCATAAACAGGCATTATGTTCTTATGTGGGGAAAATTTCACTCAGCCTTTGATCAAACAAGGTTTGAGTGCTTGATACAGTATCCTATGCAATATTTTATAGTATTATATACTATTCTTTAAAAACAGAATCCTATAAAGGAACTACATTTACATTTCAGTGCATGTATGTGTATATAAAATTCACATACAAATGCACATATATATATATTCATGCATGTATTTGGATGTGTACACACATATGCATATTCCAGTTAAATATATTCTTAAGAGTGAAGATGGCTCTGATTGTCAGCCCCATTGAAATTACTGTATGTAGCAATTCACAGTGGGAACAAACCTGCTTTGTATCAATTAAGTCTATCCTTTGTTAGTATTTTATCATCTTGATTCAATTTAACTGTAGAAATGCTTCAATTTCCTATGGAAATTAAATTAGCCAATTGAATTTTATATATAGCGACTCTTTTTGAATTTAGATAACTTATTAATAACCAGGGTCATTTTATGTCTTTAATAACATTTAGTTTTAATTTAAAATATTTCCTTTAAAATAGAAATAAAATATTCTAGCAAACATTCTTAAAAGGATGCCAAATTATTTATTTTGAATGATACTGACTTTAAATAACTTAAAAATGAAGTTCATTAACATGGCTTAAGTTATATAAGATACGTAAAATACTTAAATGATATGAAGTTTTATACAATACTACAGGAATATTCTTAGAGTAATAGGGTTCAAGTATATACTTGAAAATCCACATCTGTTTGTTTCTTTTGTTTCAGTGTTCATGCAGTGCACTTTATACTCAAAAGTGGATATTTAAATGTGAAAATCTTTAAAGCAGAAGAGTGGAAGATGAATATTTCATTTCAAAATTAAACAAAATTTAAGATTAATACTACAGGCATTTAACTAGCATGATTTATTTATAGCCTTATTTAAGCTATAGTTCTTTAGGATGATTAACACAATTTGACACTTCATGTATGTGTTGATATTGCAAAAAAGAAATTAGGACAGCTCAGGCTAGGATGATCTCAAGATTAGGGAAGTGTAATATGTGTGCATAAAAAAGAACAAATCCTTGTGTCACAAAATGTACCCATCCCAGTGATCAGAAGCAAAACCCAAATTGATTCATGTGGCTTGGATTTACTTTGACGCTTGACTCTGCCCAGAACAGCTAATTAAACAAGGGCTGCAGAAATACTGTAATTTGATACAGGTGGTCGTAATCTTCATGGGTGACCACAAAATTTTATCTTCTGTACCTGAAATGTAGTGCATATTAAATATTTCTGATTTTAAAAGTCTAGTAAACTAATTTTTCTCCTAATCATTGATGTGTTTCTCTGACCAGGAAGCAACAACCAGAACATATTAAGGCATCTCCAGCAACTGTACCCAAATTTAAAGCATACAAATCAACTTTTTGATGTGGAGGTTCTGTGCCTATTAATTTAACTATTACTCATGAACTAAAATTGGTAGTCTCTTTCTGAAGATTATGTGTCTCAAACATCAAAACATGGTCACAAGATTCTAAATATCCCTACATTTAAAGTAGGTCTTGGCAGATGGAAGTCATTGGATTTTAGAACAGTCATTTGATTAGGGTGGGTCTTGGACCAAGCATGAATACATATCATCTTCAGATGTAGTTGTAGGCCTCGAAGGGACATTACTCCAGCATTGTCAAGAGAACATAGCAGGACCTGGGTATAGTACTAGTAAGCCTTGGCTCATAGCTCTGGCAAAGAAGCTAAGTTGAAGCTGCCACTAAGTGGTCTGGAGTTCAACAAATAGAATGCTGGGATGTGGAACTTTGGTAAAATTTGGAAACCCTAGGCAGAGAGGTAGGACATATTATAAAGACCTGAAATTGAGAAGTGGAGTCTTAAGCACTGGGCTGAAATTCAAGCATAAGAACTTAGTTCCTAAGTGTTATATATCAGTATAGGCCCCCATCTTAGAATGGAGTTTGGAGACCAGGTATTTTTCGAGGAAAAAAAAAAAAAAAAATAGAAAAAGAAAAACCTAGGCTGTGACTTAGGTTCTACTAGATCTTATAAAAAAAAAAAAGCCTAGTTTTGTAGGCATGATTTAATCAGATCTCAAAAACACCCATTGCTGAACCATAGACTGTAAATTCGTAGCTCTTTTAATCATCTGAACTTTTCACAGTGATTAAAAGGACAAGGTGAGACTGAGTTGGGTGGGGATGGGCAGAGAGTTGGGGGATGGCTCAGTGGCAAGATTGCAGTTTGTATTCACTTGTCTTGTAGGTCTCAACCTTGTCTCATCATCTCAGCAATCCTTAATTGTATCCTCCAATTGCTTTGTCTTCCTTTGGTATCATACTAGAGCTTTAGAATCCATGAGCACTCATCCTTCACATATGTGAATTTCAACAAAGGAAGGGGGCTGAAAGTGTCACTCCACCACTTATTTATTTATTAAGACTTGAGTGACCGTTCATTTGCCATATGGTTCAAAATTCTATTCATTCTGTGTGTCTTCAACTTTTAGGTCTTGGTTCAACAATTTGGCACCAAGATATTATGCTTCTTCAAAAATAATAGAAACAGACATTCAGTTATTTGCTCTATTATTTATAGTAACACAAAGTTTTGCATTAAGAATCCTGTCAAAGACTAAGCAGACTTCACCCTTCACTAAGGAAGGAAGGAAGGATGGAGGGAGGAGTGAAGGGAGGGAGGGAGCGAGGCAGGAAAAGAGGGAGAGAGGAAGAAAGGAAGGAAGGACATAAAGAAAGGAAGAAAGAGAAGGAGATTGGAGTTTGGTTATCCAGTCCCAAACTGTGGCTTCAGGCAGAGAGCCAAGTTATATTTTTGTTCATATTTTATTTTTTAATCATGAGAAGCATAATTTCATCTTATTTTTTAATTGTTGGTGCTTAGAAAAGAACAACTAGGAGAAAAAGACTGTGAAAGTTTCAGTGAATGCCAGTGACTTATGGCTTAGCAGCAGTAATTGAAAAGCTAATTTGTTTAGTAATGAACTTTATCTGCAGAGAGAAAAGACAAGACCATTACTGAATTCAACAGCAATGACTTACTCTCCAGTTTCAAGCACAAAAAGAATAGAACATTACTGCACCATTCTTCAGATTGATGAATTTTAGTCGTTTTTTTTTATTGTTTTAAAAACTATAGTATAGACAAGGATGTAGAAGCTAAGAACTTGTTGATAATCATGTTTGGCTACTATAAAATAAACATTTGACAGTTTCTCAGCAAATAAGAGGTGGAGGGCCTTGTGCCAAGAAAGTTCTCTTGGATATCCCAAAGAGGAAAAGTTAAAAAGATTTCATTCAGATAATGTAGATAAGAATTGCACAAAAAAATACTTGTACTATAAGGAAGAATGTTGTTTGAACAAGAGATACAAGTGATCAAGTAGTCTAAGGAGGATGGAAAGAACATATTTGACCTAGGTCTTGAAAGATGGTTAAGATTTCATCCAACATGTATGAACACATCAAATGGTGATTTTGAACTGAGGAGTGATTGTGATATGTATCCCCTCCAGGGACCTTTGGGGATATCTGGGGGAAATTTGTTGTCACAACTGGGAGAATGCAACTGGCATCTACTGGATAGAGGCAAGGATGTTGCTAAAATACAGAACAGCCCCACCCAACAAAGGATGATCCAGCCCAAATCGTCAATAGTGCCGACACCAAGGAAACTTGCATTAAAAAATCATTCCAGGTAGAAGGAAAACTACTAACCAAAGTAGGCTTGGATCCGTAAAGAAATGCCAAGTCTTCTATTTTCCCTGGAGTGCAGATTATTTGAAGGAGCATAAGGTGTTTGGAGGTTGGAAAGATACTTTAGGACTAGACTGCTGACAAACTTCAATGCCAGGTGAAAGAATTTCACTTTCTTAGTGGTTGGCCTTTCTAATGAAAATGTTTCATATCTGATATAATAGAATATAAGCATATATCTTCCATTAATACTTTTTTCAACTAACGTTCTTTTCAAGTATTTCTTCCCTTCTTAGTGTAAAGCACTAACAGCATTTAGAAACATGTTCAAATGACTCCTTGAGAAGTGTTCTTATCTGCCAGTTTCTTTCAAACTTATTTACAAAGAATAAGAGATGGTTTCCTCAGATAAGTGCTAGGAATCAAACTTGAGCCTTTCATGATTCTGGCATGACTTTCATTCATTAAATATTTAATTATTTATGGCATTTTCGTGATTATTTTAATTACACATAAGTAGCATATAAAAGCTGTACAGGGTTAATGAGTTTTATTGCTCAACTTCCAAAAGCCTAAGATAAGATGTATAGTTTCTTATTTCATTTTCAACTAACTTGTAAAAAAGCTTAACTACAACTACCTTAATAACATTATTTGTTTGTAATTATCTGTTCTGTGTCAAGTCATGGTAAACAACCTCCTAAGATCAGAGAAAGTTTTATCAGATGTTACACCCTTTTTAAAAGGTTAGGCCTCTAATTATAGAATTATTCATGAGTACATTATATATAATAATGTATATGTAGAGATATCAATGTGGCCTATATTTCCTTTAAAAACAAAGATGACTTTTAAAATATATAAATATGAATGAATTTAAGAAATAAAATGTCATGTTGAACAATCGACTTTTACAAATAATATTAATCAAAATAAATTGTTTTGTAACTAAAATTCAAATGCTGAAACAATCCACATTTTATGTGGATTAAAAGATCACAATACTGCCCTAAAATAATGTTTTTTCTTAAAATCTATTCAATGGACAGTAATAACGAACATATCTTGCTTAATGATGGTTTCTGTCATCAAGACTGATTTTTTGTAGTTATTCACATGATAGTGTGTATTATTTTCCTTTTTAATTCTCATCTTCTATACTGAAGGCTACTTGTGAATAGGCAGCATGGTTAACTCAACACCTGATGTGTCTGTTTGTAGGTATTCAGAAAATGTACAATGAGTGAATGTTTTAAAATAATACTATCTGATTGTTTTAAAAAAAGATAGTTTCCCAGAAATAAAATGTCTAAGCAAAAAATGCAATATTTAAGTTCTTTAGTCCTCTATTTTTTTAACTTGATGCCATATAAAGCAAATAGATATGTGTTTTCATTATTCATATATTAGTGTGCCTTATAGATGATAACTTACAGCAATATGTACCACTAATAGATCACTCAGATTATATTCAGGAACCTAATATAACTGTAAAATATTATTTGAACTTGTAATATGTCCTTTTGAGCTTTGCTGAGAAAAAAATGCTTGGGGAATCTTTACTTAGGTAATAAAAAGTAGCATTTCAGTACATTTTATAAAACATATACAGCACAAGGAATATGAGGTGAGGAAAAACATCAAGTGAGACTATTTGTGTTAGAGAAACCTCTTTTAGAAGATAACTCCCATTTCTTCATGCTATACAACACAAATACAAAAATTTAAAACTCAGTTAAAGATTTTAAAATTAATTTCCTAAATTCTTTTGATTCAGGCATGTCTCATTTATAGAGTCAACTTATTAACCACAGGAACCACTGCTCTTTTATGTCTACACTCATCTTCAGTTGCTAGATTTCTGTAACTATTTTTGTTATGTTAAAATCCACCCAGATTTAGCTCATCCAGCAAAATCCAAACTCAACCATCTTACCCTGATATTGTCCTCATCCTGATTGATCTCTCCCTCCTCTAAAGTTGACTTTAAAGTCACTGTTTTATTACATCAATTGGGTTTCAGGCCTTCTCCCTAACAGCCTATTGAATATGCTTTCCATTTTTGAAAATAACATCTTTACAGCTTAAGGAAATGTTCCTTTCATTTTCATCAATTTGTCCAATTTATAAGAATGCTCCATGTCCTTCCCTTCCATTCCTTTCCATAGGGAAGGAATGGAAGGGAAGGACATGAGCTTCAAAAGCAGCACATTAAATTCTTCTCTTCACGGAAAACCACCTTCTTTCATACACTACCTCAAGAACTAAGTAAAATTGTCTAATGATAAAAGGAAAGAATTACACAGTATTGGAATATATTTTAATAATAATTATGATGTAAACAATAATTGTGTTTATTAAAATATTTAAGCATTTTATTTTTCATATCTAATTGCAAATATTTGCATGGATGATGGTGCTGCTTATTTTAAAAATACATTTTTTAGAATGTCTTTTTAAAAATTCAGATTAACATCTGAATTTAGAAATTGCCATTATCTGAGGCTCATGTTCCTCCCAGTAAAGCTATGCCAGCACTTTGTTAGGGTTGTTGAAACTACTGTCATTTCCCTGCCTATTGCAACCCCATTCATTCTGTTATCTTGCCATCTGTTTCACTGAAACAGCAAACCCAGAGGGCAGGGAGCATATCTTATCTGTGCAGGGCTGTATACTAACATGTATACCTACATGTTCTCTGTCAGCATTTAAAAAATAATAGAACTTCAAATAGGATTGATTTAAGCTTCCCTAGTCAGCAATCTTGGTGACATGAAAACACTCTTTCAAATGGTAATTTGCACCTGTTACCTTCATCCACAGGTTGGAAAATGCATACCTCTTAGTTAATTACCTCTTTATGATGTGGGAGAGTGGATCCTCAATCCTGAGACAGGGAGACTGGGGCAAAGCGAATCAACAGCTTTTCTAATATTTCAAAGCAGATTTTGGGAGTAGAAAATTAGAATTCAGGTCATTATTCTTTGAGAGATCGATGAGGTTTTTTAGGAAGCTGTGTCTCTCATGTAGAAAACATGGTGATAGCATCCTTTCCAGTAAGAGATGTATTTGTCCTTAACTTATTCTGTAGCATCAATTCGCTATGATCTCAGAGATCATCTATGTTTCTTAATAACACTTTCTCTCTCTGCTTCTGCAGTGGCTGATGTCATCCATGGAACCAAGAGCAGGTGGCATGCAAATTACTTTTAGGTGAATATGACACTAGAATATAATTCCCCAAATGGGATGCTGCCATGTAATTAGGCTACAACTAAATGACAAGTATCTGACATCAGATAATCATGTAATAGAGGAAAATGGAAGGCAGTTTATTATTTTAAAGTGTGTTTTCTTTAATGTTCCTTGAAGATGTGGAAGGGTTCTCTTGGTATTCAAATGACTTCAAAATGTTCTTGTGTAATTATATTTTTTGCAGGCTTAGTAAAATATTGAGATCGTGATAGTGTTTCCTTGGCAGACATCACTAGATGTTCTTAAGAGTTGTAAGTGGACATTCGCCTTTGATTTTTCACTATCAGGGAAAATGTTATCTGGATTCATATGCTTTTTATACCTAGAATTTGATTAAAACCCTAGGGAATGCTAAGACAGAAGTTGTATAAAATATTACAACAGTGTTTTGCTTCAATCTGTGCAGTTTGTTTTTATTGTCTTAATATATTAGCTTAATCAGTATTTTGATTAGTATGATTTGGTGTTTTTTTACTGAACATAGGAACTAAGAAATTATAGTTCTTGAAGTATAGCGATAATAGTAAATCCCATCACCAAAATACTCTGAAGCTACCATTTCAACATACACCTGAGATCAACCTTTTTGAATTACAAAGAAGAAAACTGATTTGGGGAGTAGATGATGCATTGTTCATTCTTTCATTTAAAAGTATTTCTTCATAATCTATTCTGTGCAAAGAACTCTACTAGGCTAGTGACCCTAAATTAGGTAAATTTAGGCAAATTAGGTAAATCTGAATTATTGATTTTATTCAAATTTCAGTTTAGATATCTCAAGTTCTTCTGGAAGGGAGTTTCCCTGATCCTACTTCCCTGTGTCCATAACTTCATTGTAGTTTTGACAGAGATGGTTGGGGCCCAGGCCACAACTGGTGATAGCAACCTTGCCCTGCATTTCTAGAAGTATGGCCAAAAAAGAGAGCTAATTATAGAAAATAAGATAAATATCTAGTAAAGGACAGCGTTCTCACCTCTCACTTGGAGGGTGATCAGCCAAGCTGCTAGATACTAGAGAAAAGTTCAGAGAAGACTGATATTTGGCTTAATTCTGATCCATCAGACAATTGGTCTAGAAGTCTCTATATCGCTCCTAATAAGAAATAAGTGATTGCACTAGATAGAATCTGCAAGATGGTAAGATCAGCAAGTGAAAGTTCCTGCTATATCTATAGGGCTTCTTTAAGGACTATGAAAGTGAGAGAGCAAAGTGTCATGTAAGTCTGAAGTTATTTTAAACAAGAGAGTGTGCTAAAAGCAAGAGTCAGATGATTATATTCTCAAAGCTGTATAGGCAGATTCCATTAATGCCAAGCCAATAGATAGACCTGCTAAGAGTTATAGGCCAAAGTTGCTCTCCCCTTTCCCAGAATCTGCACTAAGTTCAAAGTCCATAGGCTTAGAATAAGCAGTGCTACAGAAAGAGGTTCTAGGTCAGATAATATGGTCTTCTGTCTTAGGAGAGCAAAAGACCAGTGCTGAATGTCTTGGGGTTTTTTGTTTTGTTTTGTTTTGTTTTAATGAAACAGCTTTATTGTGGTGCAATTTCCATAATTTATATGCAATTATGTGCACAGAGTTTTTAATTTACACATTAGCAAGTTTTGACAAATATATATACCCATGTAACCATTACTCTGATAAGATATTACTCTGATAAGATTTCACCCCAGAAAACTCTTCCCCACTCTGCCCTGACCCTTTGTGCCAATCATTATTCTGATTTTTATCACCATCTATTTGCCTGTTCTAAAACTTTATATAAATGGAAGCATACCGATACACACTTTTGTGTCTGGCTTCTTTTGTTCAACAAATTGTGCATGGTATTCCTCAAAGGAAAGAATGATTTGTAATTGTTTTAAATATAAAATTATATTCACTTAAAATTTGAGCATGTACAGTTATTTAAATCACTCTACTTCAAATTGATATATTGAATTAGTTTAAATAAATGATAAATGGTTTCACTTGTGTACATGGAACATATTTACCATTAATCAGAAATGGAAAACATTTCTTGAATTTAGTCTAGGTTGACCAAACCAAGGTTGAAGCAAAAATTTAGTCATTCAGCGATTCAATAGATGGGTCTTTACTCATCACATACTAAACCATCTTAAAAATTAAGGAATATTATAATAGTCTGGATCTTTTGAGCTAAAAACACTGTCATTAAAGACCCAAATTCCCCAAGTAAATGTCTTCTTGTATATTATGCTGGTTTGGAAACTAAAAGTCAAATTAAGAAAACTAAATCACCTACTACTTAGTAAAGAAAAATTTTTCCCATGAGTCTACATCCACATGACGCGTGATAAGGAAACACCTAGAGCAGAAAAGCACGTGGGAATACAGAGTTTGGGAAAAAAGGTTGGAAATTTTTCCCCAACTTTCTGAGAATGGAAAAGTTTAAGTGATTTTTGATAGTACCGACTTCTGCTTAACAGGGCTTAAGTTATAAAATTCATCATAAGCTTTTAAAATCCTGTAATGTGAAGCAATTTTAGAAGTTTGGATTTTATATTTGATTTGAACAACAACTCTGTAGGGATTTAGTTTCATGTTTCTCATCCTTTTATGTGATGCTTGGTATGAAATTCTACCACTAAGTGCTGCTGAAAGAGGGTGCAATATATATTTTTTCTTCTGAAATTTGATTCTTCAGAAGGGAATTACTGAGTATATCTTACTATCTACCTATTAGAATTGTTTCCTTGGTTATTCTTCTGGGGAAGCTTTATGAGTGATGAAAATGTTTTAGCAGAGAATTGGATTAATACTTAGATGCCCGTGCTTACTATTCTTCACATTGCTTTCTTCAACTCAATACATTTTTCAAAAGCACGCTTCTTGTTGAGCATGCTGAAATCCAGTCACTACTGATTATCATGGCTGCAATTTCCAACTTCACAAGTGAAAATCAAACTACTGACCTTTCAGGTGCTGGGACTCATGCAATTCTGGGCAATGTGTACCCAAATCCCCAAAGGATCACAGGGCAGCACCCAAGTTCAATTCCATCCCCCCCAGAATTGCACAGGGCAGCACCACAAGGAAGAGAGTTGCCCCTAAATAATCTGTGCCCTCAATTGGCATGGTTTTGCTTGTTATTCACATTTTGATTAGGGCAATTTCCTCTCAAGCAAGGTTTTCCGATTTGCTTAGGTTGCTTTTAAGCCCAATCATTATGCTTCCTCATGTTGAAGAAGATGTAAAAATGTAATTGAGTGATGTGGACTTTTTTTTTTTTTCTAAAGATAATGCTGCTTTGTAAAAATGTGTTTTAAAACTTCTAAGGAATAAATGCTTATCTAAGGAACACAACATATACAAAGAATAAAAAAAGTTTCTGTTCATGGAACTGAGTATCTGCTCCTTTAAGAGTTTTGTGCAGTAGGGGACAAATGACAGCAATGGGAGTAGGAAAGTTAATCAAAAAGGTAATCATGTGAATCCAGGCAGCTTTCCCACTGCAACTAGATACTAGTGTTTCTGATTGACAATGTTCAGCAAGGTAAGAGCACTAAGGATTCCATCAGCTGAGTGTGCAGCCTCACTCAGCAATGTGGAAATGTAGAGCATTAACTCATTTATAGTATTTGCATATATGCAGGTGTTTCAAGGCCTGATGTTTATTAATATGCTTCTTCGAGTAATTTGAGTGAAACACGGTAATGGCAATGGAACTTAAGAGGAGGATACATATGAGAAACTTTGAAAAGACATCAAAGGTGCAAAACATGATAGCTAATTTAATGAGGACAAATTAAAGAGAGTTGCCCAAGATAAATCTTGGTGATTGGATGGCTATTAAAATATTTAAACAACAGAGAAGCAAGGCAAGATGATGTATTCACTTTTTCACATAAATAGGGCATGGGGAGGGGGACAGAGACCTGGAATCTAAGAGGAAGAAATATTTAGATGTGCAAACAAACCATCCTTATGAAAGGGATGTCTGAAGGCATGGCACTGCCAGGACAGATATTATAGAGAAGACGGAAGAAATATTATAGAGAAGAACTAAGTTTAGTAAGTGTTTAGGGGTGTGGTGGATATAAGTTCTGATATAACATGCGTGTTCAGAAGGAAAATCAAGAAAGTGTGATGCCATGTCTCATTGTATTCAGGAGGTTAAGAGAAGTTGAGGCCTGAGCAGAGCCTGTTGAAATTGTTAGGTAGATCATTGTAAAACTTAAAGAGAACGGTTTTGGCATAGTAAAAGCATAGGCCAAAATGAAGGAGCTTAAAATTTAAAGGAAGATGAGAGAATGGAGATTGTTAGATTTTGGATTGTTGGATTACTCTATGGATGTTGAATGATGAGAAAAAGAAGAGAAAATGGAAGCTTAAAATATAACTCCTTCCCAAAAGTGGCACTTTAAAAATAGACTACTTCTGCCTTTTTGACAAATAAATAGATAAATAAGTAATTAGATGAATGAAGGAATGAATGAATATATTTTAAAAAGTGTCATTGGGACAAAATAATGAGAGGGTTCAATGGATATACCAGATGCCACACTTTGGGAGATGGCAGGTTGTGGAGAAGGCCAGGGGTTCTCAGTCATTTACAAAAATGGACCCCAAAATAGTTGTTCAAGGCTGTGTAGTGAAAGGCCCAAAGGTGTAACTTTACAGGTACACATTTTAGAACTATATACTTTTCTTTAAAATTTCATACTTTGTTTTTATCATGGTAATTCCATTCCTCTTCCAAGGTTTATATTTGGGGGGTGGGTGTGGGGTGGGGGCCCAATGAAACATAAGTAGTCTAACAAACGGCTTACCAGAATGATTTTTTTCTTCTCGGATAAAAAGGAGATATGTGAGAGTACATCCTTCCTGCCTTTATGTGTTTTTGTGTGTTATATGGAAGGATGTGATAGGCAGAGCAGTGACAGCCACCTTGTGATCATGAGGGAAGAATCAAGTGAATCACAGAGAAGCTGGTCCACATGCTGTCGAGCTGCTAAAGTAACCAACACAAGAGCTTCCTACTGCTAGATTTCATTTTATATTCAAAATAAATGTACTGATAGTTGGACATTCTGTTATGCACAGCCAAATATGACTTATGATTTGAGAAAATGGTTTTTAAAATTATGGCATAGTATTTCATCTTATTGATGACCCATTCAATTTTAACCATTCTTGGGTATTTTCCCTAATTCTTTGCAATTATAAACTTTGTCTTTTCATTTTTTAGATGTTTTTACAAATACAAATAAAAGTCTCATGAAATATGTACCTTAAGCTGACACCCCTCTCTCTCTCTCTGTCTCCCTCTCTCTCTATATATGTATCTTTATTTCTGTGTCTTTCTATCATACATGTACTTTCTTCCTCTCTATTTCTTTCTTTTTGGCTCATACCATTAAAAAGCTACCAAGGAAAAGACAAATGAAAGAAAGGCCTTCTTTAAAACATTGTCCTAACAACTCTATTATGAGATACAAATTACCCCCATAGTCCACATAAATTGAGAGAAATACAAATACATGTTGTTTACTTCAAATAGAAACTCTACCCAATTGTAAAAAAAAAAAAAAAAAGATATGAGAGTTTTCAATAAGAGTTACATCAGCAGCCAAGAATATTGAACAAGAAATTGAAGTAGTGTAATCGAAAAGCATTTTTTCTTCTTTTTCCTTAAGTAAAAACACATTTGGATCTGAGATGGTTTATGTTTTGGATTATTTGCAATGCTAACTCACACTGTGTTCTGTTAAAACACACTCACATAGTGTTAGGCCAGGGGATATGTCTTTCCTATACAGAAATATGAAGAACCAGCTCTATTTTTCAGGAAGTAAACTTGTAATATCAAATGCATCATATAAATTTGTTCTAACACAGTGGTGACACATAGGAATTAGTGACTTTAAGAAAGAAAATCCATTTGAGCTTTATCCATTTTCTTGCTTTCTTGATTTCTGATACTTTCCCAAGTGGAATCTCTGAATCTGTATCTTCTGATAAAACTTGAGATACTTTTTTTTAAAAAAAACTCTCCTTTTTTCTTTGCAAATTATTTTTTCTGATTACTCTAAAGTTGTTTCATGGATATTTGCATTTCTATAGAAAACCTTTGAGGGTATCCAGTTTGGGGAAGGAATTGTGAAGAGTTTTTTGTGTCTGTGTGTACTCCTCCACCCCTAGGGACAATATGCACAGCTAGAAGACACTTCCATTACCATAGGGAACATAGAGATTCTAGACCAAAGAATGAAACAGTTTCACCAGGCATGAACTGATCATTACATTCTCTGTTTTAGAAGCCATTGCATGATAAGAAGAATGGCATTAGACTAATTAAAATTAGTCTAATGTATATTTAGAACCGTTTGTGCAAATACAACACCCTAATTTCTTATATTTTGGCATGGAAGTAAATTAGTAAACATTTTTGGTTGAAATCTCAGTCACAGCCACAATGTCTCTGTATGTTCAATTTTTGCAACATGTCTTTCCCATTGTTATGGAAACAAAAACTTCTCAATCTGAATCCTTGAATTAAATTTGATAGTAAGCATTAAAAAAGCCTGCCTTTCCATATGAGACCAAGGGAAGAGATGTCTATTTGGTACAGGATCTATATTTTCTAAACAGTACAACTCTACAGTCGGTTTGTTCAAACACCACAATTACATGGAACTTTGAATGGGAAGTGAGATACAGTAGCTTAGTATAGGCTAGAATGAAATAGTGACACATTCCAAAGTAATTTGGGCAGATAATAAAAAATATATTTACAGCCTCTCCCCCCATCCAGGCCCGTGGAGCTGGGGGAAGGTGCAGAAGTGTTGGGCTTTCTCACCTGGATTGGTGTTGATGTTGTCACAAATATTGGGACTGGTGGTTTGAAGTGCTGAGCCCTCGATCATGGGACTTGCCCTTATGAAGCTCCTTACTGCAAAGGAGAGGCTAAACTTGCATATAATTGTGCCTAAGAGTCTCCCCCTGAGTACCTCTTTGTTGCTCAGATGTGGCCCTCTCTCTCTCTAACTGAGCCACCTACAGGTGAACTCACTGCCCTCCCCCCTACATGGGACCCAACTCCCAGAGGTGTAAATCTCCCTGGCAATGCAGGATATGACTCCCGGGGATGAATCTGGACCTGGCATCGTGGGACTGAGGGTATCTTCTTGACCAAAAGGGGGATGCAAAATGAGATGAAATACTTTCAGTGGCTGAGAGATTTCAAATGGAGTTGAGAAGTCACTCTGGTGGACATTCTTAGGCACTATATAGATAACACCTCTTAGGTTTTAATGTATTGGAATAGCTAGAAGTAAATACCTGAAACTACCAAACTCCAACCCAGCAGTCTGGACTCCTGAAGACAATTGTATAATAATGTAGATTACAAGAGGTGGCACTGTGATTGTGAAAACCTTGTGGATCACACCCCGTTTATCTAGTGTATGGATAGATGAGTAGAAAAATGGGGATAAAAACTAAATGACAAATAGGGTGGGATGGGGGGGATGGTTTGGGTGTTCTTTTTTCACTTTTATTTTTTATTCTTATTCTGATTCTTTCTGATGTAAGGAAAATGTTCAGAAATAAGATTGTGGTGATGAACACACAACTATATGATCATACTGTGAACAATTGATTGTATGCCATGGATGATTGTATGGTATGTAAATATATTTCAATAAAACTGAATTAAAAAAGAAACCCCCCCCCCCCAAAAAAAAAGCCTGCCTTTTGCAGAAGAGTTTGAAGAATCAGTGTGAATAGTTCCTTCATTGAATTGGTATTTTTCTTAATACTGTAAAATTTAAGGGCAGTGCTTTCATGAATGTCAATTTTACCTGCAGAGTTCTTGGACAGGTAGCTGGAGTCAAATTTCAAAGGCTTCCTCAAGAGGGCACTGTCACCTGCTTTATATAGTTAATGATTTCTACGTCTTTATTGATAAGACCCTTGCAGTAATTGAGTAGTTATTTTAATCTATTTTTATCCAAAATGCAATCTTACATTCTTTATATACCACATAATCTGCTATTTCTAGCAGCACCAACTTGGTCCAGTGTTACCCAGAATGGTCAACTACTGCATCAGTTATTTCACAACTTTTGAATAGTTTTATTATCAGTAACATTTCTGTTGATTGATTTTACCAAGCAAGAATAGCTAAGTCCATTAAATTTTAGCTCTCAATTAATCAAAGAGTATTTTTGAGCACCTACTTTATGTTTGTTTTCTGTGAAATTGACATGTGTCAGGAGTTAAGTTTTGATTATGAAATTTGAGGCTTAGCTAGGGTAAATAATCCAGTCTAGGCCTACTTCATAAGGCTATTTGACAATATTCTCACCTTATCATTGATTCTTTTATGCATTAAGAAATATCTTACATAAACAATTCTTACTATCCACACCACAGTCTGTACACAGAAGCCTTGCTTGATTCTGAGGCCACACTTGGTTTAAACTGCAGCTCCATCACTTAAGAATATGTGAATGTATTCAAATGACTTTTCCTGAAGTTGTTTGTTCTGAAGATTTTAGGGGTTATTTATGTAAAGTATTAAGCCAATTTCATTAATGTTTATATATTTAGACAATTATCCAATTCACTTGCCATAGCTAAAATCAACAGACTTACAGTTTGTGTAAAAAGTAGTTGGTCTTTGATGATTAAACAGCTCGATTTTTTTTTAAGAGTATATAAAGGTTTTAATTACTTAGGGAAAAACAAAGAAAAAACCCTCAGCTTTTCAAAACATCTTTAAAGGTATACACATATGCACACAAATACTCACAGATTTGTGGAAATTCTGTTTTAAGCTCCTGAGGTTTAATTTTTCAAAGAAGCAAAATCTTTAAGTATTCCAGGGCATAATAATTCAAACTTTTTTAAAAAAATATTTTTGTGTAAGTGGTGCTCATATCATCATATTAAAGTATTTTCTTTGCAAATACTATTTAAGAGTTTAAAAAAATCTAATATGTTCAGTCTTGTTCAGAAAGGGAAGTAAACTTTGTACATTATAAGTTTAACATAAGATGGTACAGAATATATAAGCACAAACATGAATTGTTTATTTAATACTTGATTTAAAGAGATTAAAGAAGATGAAAGGACCACAGTTGCTACTCTAACTTTATAATGGTGCTTATTCATATTTGATTTTAATGGTATTTTGGTAGTATGGCTTTAACGGTTTCAAGCTAATTAAAATACTTATATAATATACTTAATTTTCAAATTGTTTAAACTTTCTTTTTTTTCTGTGGTTTACACAAATTCTGCATAACAGCAGTTTTAAAAATCAGTTAAAATGGACTCAAGATGTTCTTCACAATTAAACTAATGAATAACTTTATGTGCATTTCTCCTCAGCTCCTGTTGAGGGCAAATATTCAAAAACAAATTTCTCCTGCATTTGCAGTGTCCATCACATGCTTCAAAGTACCAAGCAGTGCTCCAAAATATTGGTCACCCTATATATAAATATATTTAATTCAGGGTTTACAAACAGTGGCACGTGTACAGCTGCATCTCTCCCTCCCTTTCCCTAATTATGTAATAATTTTTGCTCCTTAGGAATAAAATGTCATTTCTCTCCTCAAAATTTAATTCTTCAGCTATGCTGATCTGTATTGAAAGAGGAATATAGTAAGAGGGAAAAGAGGGATTGCTCAGTTAATTCATTGGTTGATTGGATGGCTGATTGATTTAAGAGCTTTTTTATGCGTTAATCATGTCTACATTTTGAAACCAAGTTGTTTTGTCAAGTTCTAAATGGTTTTATTTAATTGGATGTCTCTTATAATTGCAAAGGAAAATACTTCACTCATTTTGAGCATTTCCTTCCTTATTTATTTCTGTGCTCAGGATTGACTTGAGGAAATTAAATGTAGTAAGTTCCCATTTGGTAGAATGTCTGTTTGATATAGTCTGCATTGTGCTTTCATCCACTGACATGTTTAAGGGTCCAAAGGCGTAGGTAACCTGTGGTTATATGTTTTTAATAATAATAAATTGCATCTTATAGTTTCATAGTAATTGTACTCATCTAAACTTTAATCAAGCAATTATATACATGAGTATTTAATAGGATAAGGGCTCCATAAGACAAAGGACTTCTCCCTAGCATATAATTGTATCTCTACCATCCAGTGCAATGATTGGTGTGGCAATGGGTACTTAATAAATACTTCTAAATACATGCACAAAATAAAGGTATGGTTAATTGCTAAACACTATTAAATGACAGTTAAAAAAATAAGAGCATTTCAGGAATTTTGGAATGAAAGATTAATGAGAGACATTCCTGCATCTAATAACTATGACTATATTCAGTCTCCAGACAAGAAGGTGTGTATTATATTAAGTCCAAACATTTGTTAGTAATCAGAGCCTCAAAATGTTAAGTAAAAATCATTTTATTCTTTTTTCTTTCTTTCTTTCTTTCTTTCTTTTATTCAATTATTCTATTCTTAATAAAGATTATATCTGACTAAGAGATGTATACTTTGACACTTTGAAATCCAAAGTAAAATAATTTGTCTTAGTTTTTAGGCTTGATGCCAGTTATAATCTTTCCATGTCAGTAGAATACAAGAATAATTTGCTGTGATTAGCAGAGCATTGCTTTGCAGACTTCCTGTTCATTTATGCAGGGAGAGACCTGTTAATTCCAACTCATTGACTTTGTATGGGATGACCACAAAAGTCATAAGAAGCCTCGAGCTTTTGCTTCAAATACTTGATTTTTCCATCTTCTTCAGAAGAAAGCATCTGACTGGTGCTTTTGAAAAGAAAAATGGCAAAGCTTAATTCCTTAAGTGAGGTTGTTGTTGCCACTCAACAAAGGAAATGCACTTAACCCAGTACAGAGTAAACTCTTCTTCCAAAAATCTGGTAAGAATAGCATATCATAATATTGTCCTGACAGAGTTCCACAATGGAAAAGGACAAAATACTCTTTATTACTATAATACTAGCTAAGAGAAAGACAACTATGACAACATGCATGATGCAACTGTAAACCAGAAACAGGAAACAAGCTATGGGCATAATTTGAAAGTACATTTTTATATTTCCACTTGAAAGTGACTTCCTGGCAGATAAGCTAAAATGAGAATCGAGTGACTATGATCATCAGATTACTCTAAGAAAGACATGAAAGACAATTTAGTTGTTGATCAGCATAACCTATTCCTTGGAAAGTGACTGACACCATGTGATTTAGCAGATTGAAGGTAGGAAGTAGAGGCCTGTAGTTAGAAGGCACCCAATATAGCTATGCAAGAGGGACTTGGACAATTAAAGATAGCCAGGGAAATAACAGTCAAAAAATAAGCTATTTTTTTCTTGCTGGTAGCAGGGATAGCACATAAATTGTTAATACTGATTGTACCTTTTTATTGCCTTGCAAGTGACAGAAACTTGATCCAAATTTGCTTTAAGCACAGGGGAAGTTCGTCTGCTCAGGTGTCTGAAATGTTTGGAGTTTGATCTGCCCCAGGCATGGCTGGGTACAAGGTCCAATGTGATCATCACGGCCCTGTTTGACTCTTTCCTTCTCTTTGACTCTCATTCCAAATTGAATGCATCCTAAGAAAGTTATTCCTTTCTTCAGTTCAAATATAGCACCTGTTAGCCATTTCAGCAGTACCATTGACTCTGATGCGGTCACATGGACATATCTGAACCAATCACTGTGATGGGAGAAAGGTGATATTATGATAGGCTCAGGCCTGAATCGCGTTTACCCTAATACTAGGAGTAGGTCCAGCTTCACGTAAACAACATGGGTGAAAACATGGAAAGCTGATAGTTTTGCAAAAGGAAGTAGTGTAATAGCACAAAAAATGAAGGAAGTAAATGCTGGGCAGAAAAACACAACAAATGCCTGCTACATTAGTCAATAACTCAGTGCTTAGAGTTAGGACCCACTTCTCTGTCTGTGATACGATTTGGAGTGACTCAGCACTTCGTTTGAAGTTGTTTGTGTTCAGTCTATTCTTTGGCACCAAGAATATGCTGCAGGAAGACAAAGAAGAGTGGCCTCAGGCAGGCTCTTGCCCAGCAACAGGTTTGTGTCAGATTTATTGCTCATCAATGGAAACGGCCTATAAGAACTCTTATTTTGGAATTGGGTGCTGGTTTCATAACCAGTGCACAATACCAGATAGACTACAAAATTATTATTTGTTGTAGGGACTGTACATGTAGGTGGGATATGTAGGAAAAATAACTTTCACAGGACACAATAATTGCACTTGCAACTACTTGAGAAATAAAATTATTGGGAAAAATAAAAATGTCTCTACTCCGTGCAGGGACAGTTATCTGGTCAAGGGCTATTTTGTTGTAAATGATGTCTCCTAAATATAAATCCAAGCTTTATCATGTATGCCCTGATTCACTAACTAATTAGGTTCATGGGTAGTGATGACAATAATGTAATATAAGGAGACCTTATTGTATCCCTCATAATTTTACTGATTTCACTTAAATAATAGTTATATAAAGGGAGAATGCGAAATTTGCCCTGTGGCCTTGCTGATTATAAGAAGCACATTTTTATAATTAAGTGACCTCTACTTCCTTACTCACTAGAAGAAAATTGTTAGAATTAAGTAACTAATGTTTACAGAGTGCTTTAGAACTCACAAAATATGTTCATATCTTTTTTCTCATATAACACTCACAACAACCTTGTGAGCCCATATTTTTAATCTGCATGTTAGAGATTGAAACTAAGGCTAAATAAATTTACCTGAATCACTTCACGGTCTCATGTTTATAGCCAGGTCCTCTGATTTTGCATTGTCTGCCCTCTTCACTACACTAATGTATTTCAAGCAGGGAATTATTTGTGAAAAGCACCTGAATCATGGTCACTTAGTTCCCATAACTGTTTATCATTTTCTTTCACTGATTTTTTATTGAGTCTGCGCAGGAAACTCCAATCCTGTCTTCAAAGCATTGCTCACACGCCACTCTCTGTATAAGGCCGTCCTCAAATTCCCTAGCAAATATGCCTTGTCTATCATCACAGACCCATTGTACAAGCATCTGTTAGCACGTCGCTCTCTATTATAATGATTTGTTTACATAACTGTCTCTCCAACTGAACTGTGAGTTTCTTCAAGACACAGTTTGTATCTCATGCATCTGTGAATCCCCAGTTCCCAGTACTCCATGCTCATGGCAACTGAGAGTTAAGCAATATATGTTTGATGAATTAATGAATGAACCATACATACAGAAAACAGAACAGCAATGCTATGTGGATAGATTGCCTTGATGAAGTATATTGAAGCTAGAGATAAGTCATATGATTTCCATCCACAGTATAATGATTCCTGGGTTTCTCTCTTTTAGTAGATATTGCATTCTTTTTCCTCATATTTATAAGTTGCCATCCTAGAATTAGAACTTCATTTTCTTTCTTAATATAGATACTAAAGGCCTTAAATAATGCTCTTTGATTTAAATTTGATTCTTAACAAGTACAATGAAACAGCATTAAATCACATGTTTTTAATGGGTAGCAACAGAAAAACCTTCACAGCATAAAAATAGCAGCCTTGAGTTGCCACCTCAAGTATGCAATCATCTGAAGAAAAATCTTGCACCTTGTCTTACACAGGACAAGACTTGATCTTTTTAAAACTAGAACCTTGCTGTGGGTGTGTGTGGGTGTGTATGTGTGGGTGGAGAGAGAAGTGGTTTATGCTATTTCATTCATTTCATAAATCTTCAGTGGAAAACAGGTGCCCTCTACTTCTGTGATATTTGTATCTGAATATTGCGGCATTAATTTGCTTACTAATGTTATTCTGAGGAACTGTTTTTCTTTGGTTGTATAAAAAGAGACAGTTGGTAGTTTGATAAGTATCTAAAATAAGTGCAAAGGCTATATAGCTTTATGTACTAATAGAAGGCTAATGGAATTCTCTGTCCCGGTACTAAATGTAACTACTAGTTTTGTGTTTAAGGCATTAGAGGAAAAATTTTGGCGGAATGGGTTCTCATGCCATGTCCTTATCAACCTTTACTTAATCAAAATTGTTCACCCTATACCATGATTACAGGGCCAAAGATTGAAAAGACTTTGTTCAACTGATACAGAATTCTGGCTACTCTTACCATAATCCTTTTAATGGCAATATAATCCTCACCATTTAATATTTTGGATCTCGACAAAGGAATTTATCACTGTACTATTGAATATCAAGAACTCAGAGACTCTGGACTTAGAGTTTGCAATGTAACAGGGAAAATAATTTTGTTTGATTTTGAGAGGTGGTAGATAAAATAATGCATTTAATTCAAACCAAAGACTATTTTGTGAAGAAAAAAGTTTAAATGCAGTCTTTTTAGTTAAGTATCCAAAAGTCCCGCATATTCTTTACTCTTAAGCTATTCTCCCAAATAGAAATGGCCCTTTAGGAAATAAAAACACAGTTAGTGACCAGGAGTCATAAGAATCATAATCATAACAAGCACAAATGATTCTGAAAAATCTATCTGCATATACAGTTATAAAAGGACCTTTGTTTCTGACACACTACAAACTTTGTTAAATATAATGAGCTGCTGCTGATGCCAGCATCTGACTGTACAGCTTATCTGCTCAGAGGAATCACTTGTATAAGATTGAGTTTCAGACTATTCTAAAGAAAGGAACAATGAAAATAATGTAATTGAACCTTCTCCTTTCAGAATAAAGATAAATTTTCATAATGTATTTTCTGGCTTAATGATTTTTCTCCTCTTTCTCCTCAACATTATATATATATTTTTTCCTTTTGAGTAGCTAAATGCCATGCGGTGACAGTTCTCTATCCTTCAGGAATGAATTGCTTCACATTTTACCAGAGCTTTCTTGGCTTTTTTGAGAAATCCAGTTCCAGATGCCTTCCATCTCTCCCCACTTCCACACATTCAGCACACCCATCACCAGACGAAGGCTGTAAAAACCACATTTTCGCCATGCTGTTCCTTCCTCAAATTCCTTTAGCCACCCGTCCCTCAGAAAAGTCCAATCTTGTTAACTAGTCATGTAGGGCTTTCCTAATCTATCTTTCCAAACGTTACATAAGTTAGTTTTTCCTTACATACATACATTGTTTCTGCTGTTTCTCAATCTACACTGCCCTTCTTTCTGAACACCACTACCTCTCATCCTTTGCATACACCAAAAATCAGTTTGAATTCTTTATCTTCTGGGGAGTCCTTCTTCTCAAGTCACCGTGCTCACTTTTTACTGTGACTTTATGAGAAACCGTACAGTGCTCATTTGCTCTTTGTCACATAGCATCTACTACTGTCCCATAGCCCATCCCTACAGCTAAATTTTTCTTCCTAGTATTTAGTAGCTACATTTTATTATTCTTTTGTTTTTTCCACACCATTTAGTAAAATCTATTAAAAATAATAGGTAACTCCACCAAAATTTGCTAGTTATTAGAATTTACTGTCAAAAGTAATGATAAAATACCCAATACCCAGGGTTCTGGAGCAATTTTTTATCTAACAGTCAACGCAGAAACTCTTTGGGAGCAACATGTAAAGTTAAATAGCTACAGCGAATTTAACATGTCCAGGAATGGTTGAAGATTATGACTGTGTGCAAGTTAGCAAACACAATAAGAGCTAACAATTATTAATTTTACAGCTGGTATTACAATAAGCAAAATGATACAGCATAACCTCTTATGAATGGATAGGAATTAGAAAGAGTGAGAAATACCTCTAGCTTATCCCACACCAGCTTATAAAATGAACACTCTTGCTGTTTGAATATCTAGGTCCACTGCTTCTAACACTTTGGAAATGCTTTCAGCATTTCTGTGTAAAGAAATAAGAAAATAACAAAAATGAGCTGGATTGAAGGAGAGAAGGTATACCAAATGCAATGCAGTCAATGAAATTAAGATTTCTAGTTTCTCTTCCATGGTGTCGTTATATGGGCAAGGCAGAGTGGTTTAAGGGACTAGTGCGTCTGGCCTCATGTCCTCACTGTCTTTTCATTGATTTCATTTAGGCTAATTTATCTGCAGCTTTCTCTTTAGAATGGCAATGTGTTTGAATATCCATTTTTCTCAAAGTGTTTCCTTAATTTTTTTTTCATGTGGGGTGTGGGATATTTATCAATCTTTGTATCAGCCTGCATAATTTTAGTTCCATCCCAGTTGGGGTCATTTTCTACCTGCTTTCAACATCTTGAATTTCCTTTTATTATTATTTTACGGCATTAACACAGTGTTTTGTCCCTGGATGTTTTATCAATGGATGGATAACAAAGCATTCATGATAGTAAATATGAAATTGACATTGAGGCCCACTAATTTTAACTTCACAAATATCTTTTTCCTAAATGTTATTTAATTTCTTCCTCTGTGTGTTCAAGTTAAATATTATATCTTATACATTTCCCAAATTAATGTTAGCTTTATATTAAGACTATATTTTCAACTTCATAAAATATTTCCTTTATTACAAAATCTGATTTCAGGGAAATTTAGTATGTTTTAATTGCCATAATAAATTCAAAAATTAAAAATACATTTTTTATGAAGCTTCCTTGTAGAAGTTGTAAATTTTGATGTCTATGAAAGCTTTGGGTGAAAATGGGATTTTAAAAATCTAACTGGGGAACATTTTGGTTAGTAACAGATTTTTTTTTTTTTTAAATTCCTAAATGGCAACTATTTCATTCACCTTAATAAATATCTGGCATTACACTAGCTCCTAGAGTTGAGTGTTTATAATATAAGGGCCTTATAATCTGTTTTAAGTGTTTTCACAGAGGATACCTCACATTTGTCAAACAGGAAATCAAGATAAACTATTGACAAGATTTAATATTGTATTTCTCAAATTTTGGAATTAAGTCAGTTGGAGTGAGTAATGTTCTTCCTTTGAGGCTAAGAATGTATCTTAGCAGTGGATTAAGTAATAAATAAAGTCAAAATGTTGTGTTTAGTTGTTTAATTACAAAATTCACATATTTTTCAAGGAACATGAAACTGTGAGAAATAACTGATTCTTTAGTTTGTTTCTTGTTTATAAACAAACATTAGATTTTGCCAAATTATTAATGCTATTCATCGCTAGGACTCTAGTTGGAGAACTTTTACCTATGTGAGACATATCTGAGTTTTACTATGAAGAGCGGACATATATTTTATGCAAACAGACTCCAGATGCCACCTTCATCTTTATTAAAATTAAGTGTTTATATTTTTCTGTCCAAGATATTCTATTTTAAAATTTTCATCCACTAATAAATAGCTAAATGAAACAAACTTTAATTTTTTGTGTGTTTGTCAATGAATATCCCAATTTCCTTATGTTCAAGATCAGTTTACTTTTAGCAAATTTCTAGTGTTTAGGAAAAATTGTGTTGTTACATAAGTTTGGTCCTTTGGTTAAGTCTATTGATTCATAAAAACACATATGAATGTACTTTTTAAAACATATTTATTAATATTGAAGACCTTTTCCTCTTGGCTTTGTTTTGCCAACCTTAAATGAGATTTAGGCATTCAGAAGTAGAAAGGCTTAGTCATAGTATCTGTTCTGAGTATCTAAGTAACTTCCATTCTTCTCCGCCTTCTCCACCTACCAGAAGTTGGCATTATTTTTCGCATTCATTGTAAACAGTAATCTCTTCCTGAGTTTTCTATCAAATAAAATTACCATGAAAAATGGGGAAATCAGGGCATTACCCTAATGAATAATCTACTAAATCGAAAGGCACAAAAAGCAAAAAAACAAAAAAAACATAGTCACTTTTGTTTTAAGAGTAATGATTCAGTGAGAACCATTCAGTCATTCAAGGATCAATTGCATCCATTTCTTTACATAAATATATTTAGTTTATCTTTACTAGTGATATGAGAAGAAATAAAACTTTGCTCTATGTGTCTTTGAGCAAGCTGGGCTCTGGTGACACACCTGAGATTCCAGTGACATGCCTGTTAAGATTATAGGATTCACATTCTGCCAGTGAATCCAGCCACCAAAGTAGCATCAGGTACTCCATGAAAGTGGACAATCAAAACCAATACAGATCCAAACCTTTAGGGTCACTAGAAATACATCATTTACAGATAGTGTTGTTTAAGAAAAAAGTTTCATTTGAAATAGTCACATTTGTATGTATCTTCATCACTGCAACCAACTAGGCATTTCTGCATCTATCCATTTCTTTAGGAAAGACTTATATAGCACTTAATGACCACATGGGACACAATCAGGATGATCAACAGTATCACATATTCTTACAAGGTTGTACAGTCTTAAAGGAGAGACAAAGAACATACTTGAAAGTTGTAAATTGTCTAAATGCTTTAAATCATAGGAAGTATGATAAGAGTTTAAAGAAAGGAGAAATCTTTAGAGATTCTCACATATGATTCTTAGGAGTTAAATGTCCAATTATGTTGAAATGATCTTTGATAACTAAAAGCAGTAAGATGCTGAACAAAAATTTATTATGAAACAAGAATTTGCAGCATTGCAATATTTTTACTTGGGAACACCAGGGTATAATTTGGCCTGCCATAAACCAGTCTTAAAAAAATTACCAGATTGTTTCCAAGCCTGTTAATGCTGTATCTGTGTGACAGCATTTTTGTGATACACATTTTTTGTTTAAAGTGTTATCACTATATTCTGTTTTTATCTGTTCTGTTTAACAGAACACCGTCAAGAGTAAGGTAATGTGGAATTCATCTTAAATATCTTTAATGACTGGTGTGAGGTTGTATAAACCATTTTAGTTTATTTGTTACCAATTCATTTACATATGCCAGTCCACTAAAGCAAATTTTAACCAAAATCTTACACACCAAACAAACAAATGATAGTAGTCAATTGGTTAGGCAGAAAATATTTACCCAGGGAATAAATAAAAAATATGACTTTTAGTTAAAAAGATGATTTTCTAAATTTTAATACTTTTTAAAATGAGCTTTCTGAGGACAATAAATATAATTTAACATGAGATTTAATTAAATAAGTAAAAGTCCTTTTTACAATTTAGGTAGTATTTTTAGAAAACACTGAATGAGAAAGTTAATTGTCCGGTAGTCTTTCACACCAACTGTGTTGGCAATCTACTAGCAAACTTAATAAATACTCTCCTCATATACAAATGTGCTTCAGATAATAATAGAGTCTTTGAGTAGGGAATTCTAAGTACAGTTATGGAAAAGGAGACAATAGAATGAGCAGAGCCAAGTAGAAGAATCAACAAAGGCACTGATGCACAGAATTGTGAAACCATTTATGGGCTGACACTCATTGCCACATACAACTAACTATAGACCTCAAAGCTATTGTTCCATTTTTATTTGGGAAAAAACAAGACTCAATAGAAACTGAAGTGAAACCTATGCCTTATACAGAGAAATCTGGCAATTATAAAACATTTCAAGTTTCTCCCTCAAAATTTGCTTTTGAATATTGTGATCATTTTTCTGACTTTCTCTACATAATAGACCACTATTTTTTCATTAAGATCCTTTTTTTTAATTGCTTGATTTTCTATCTGTTTAAAAATTGATGACTTTATATTGGAATTTCTTGAAATGAAAACCAATTCTGAAGCAAGCTTCATTCTTCTTATTCCCTGAAAAGAAATGTTCTATTAGTCCTTGATGACAATTTTCATCTATATGACTCTCATAATTTCTTCAACAGATTCTTAAAATAATATGCATCAATTCTGTTTTCTACCTTGTAACGATTCTATCAACATTCTTTGATTTTTTTTTTCCTTAACATTTTGGGTATGCTCCAGCAGCCCTATTTGGACACTCAATAAGAACATGAAAGTAGAAGTTTACAAACTGAGGTTGCTTAAACAATATTTATTAATAATCTCTATTGTAATTTATGCAAATATTTCCCTCAAATGATTAATCTCCATGTTATTTCAATACTGTTTTTTTTTTCCCACAAAATGATACAATTAAACTCTTTAGAATATACAGTAAAATAATACAATCCTCAATTAGTGTGAGAAAGATGTATATTTTCATTTCAAAACATTCTGGGGTAAACAATCCTATGCATTATTGCAGGGTAATTAATATATTTGAATTCCATTCTATGTTCACAATAACTCAAAGAAATTAGAATCAATGTAATTTTAAATTATTTACTGTATATTTTCTTATCTTCATGGTATTAAACATGATTGAAATGATAAACATATGTACTAGATGAAGAATGATTTTCTTACATGTTAAGAATATTAGACAGAAAGTAACATTAGAGATCATCTAGTCTAGTTTCCTGCTCCAAGTATGGAGAATTAGAGCCACTGCAAGTCAAAATGACTGACATGAATTACACAATTATTCAGGGATAGTGAGGGCTAGAATCAGTCTCAGGTCTGCTTTCCTGTGATAATAATAGTACATGTGCTTGGTCAGGTCTACAGTGTCAAAAAATGTAGAGGTTGGGTTGGTTTCTGTTAATAGGTGCCTTTATCTTTACACACAAGTCTATACAAGTTTGGCTAAACCCTTAACAGAATAAATCAACTACATCTGGTAGTAAGTTCATTTTCCTTTAGCTCATATGTATAGTACAATATAGACCTTTTGTGGCTGCATAGACCTCAGTCTTGGTTATGAGATTAAATATCCTTCTATGATAATAGAAACCTGCCTTAATGTTTAAAAAATCAAAAGCTCATCCATCGAGAGTTCATTTGGTGCCACTTAAATTATACTTTTGCTATCATTCATTTTCACAGAAACTCTCATTTCCTGTATTTTCAAAAGCCTCGGAAATCCCACTTATGTTCTTAAATGCTTTCATGTATTGCCATATTGTTTGGATGGGCCTTTGTGACCAAACATTTAATTAAAGTCTCCGAGGGAACAGTTTTTATGGTTTGTTATTGGACATTGGCCAAAGTTCATTTCACCAAGTCTTTTGTAATTTACTTAGGCTACTTCTGTGTATATTTTTAATACTGTCCACATGCCTTAAGTTTTAAATATTCCCCAAGAGTGATCACTTGTTATTGTCTTCTTAAGTCTGAACAAATTCAACTTCAGTACGTTTGAAAGTTAATCTATAATTTCTTCTTTTAATTTGCTTATACTTCTTAAAGGTAGTAATTCTTTCTTATCTATTTTTTAGAAGAAAAATCATCCCCAGCCATTTGAATAAAATTGTTGATTTGATTAACTTATGTCACATATTGATAATAATAGCTATCATTTACTAAATATGCCTCCTTTTCAACAGGTTCTGTAGTAAACACATGAGACACATTATTTTGGTGAATTCTCTCTGCTGATTTTAAGATAAGTTTTAATTATCCTCCAGAAAAGAAGACTTGGGCTAAATGCTTTGCCCAGGTTTATGCCACTTATAAGAAAGGAATCTAAGTTTCAGTACAGACCTCTCTCAGCCCAAGTTTTAACTATTTCAAAATACAACAAAAATGTGGAAAAAACATGTCTATATTCTCTTTATAGACTTCCTTTTTTTGTCATTTTGGTTATTAAGTGATATGAAATTGTAGAACATGCATAGTTGACAAGAAACCTTTAAAAATAAAACTTCAATATTTTTTTTATTATGTTTTGTGTCATTGGTGGTATCCCCTGGATTGGATATTTGTGGTGTTATTTTTAAAGCTATTTCAGCTAATTTACCTAGAATTTATGGTCAATGAATTTCCTTTTTTTAAAAAAATTGTATAATGCATACAGTGATATTGTGATGGAAAACACAAAGATTATAGTTTCAACTTCTAATGGGTTATTTTTTTTTTCCTAACAGATGCTATTTTGTTTTGTCCCTGAGACTATAACTATTACAAAATATAAAATCAATTTATTTTTCTTCGTTATAAAATGTATCTGGATTTTGTCAGTGAAAAATATGTCTCCTTGCACTTAAATTAATTTCCTTCTTTTGCAGTGAAAAATACCCTGAGGCATGAAAGCCTAAAAGGACTATATTAAGAAAACAATCTAAAGACTCAATAATCTTAAACTCAGTGTTACAGAATTAAGGAAATGTTCTTTTTTTTTTTTTTTGGAATAATCACATCACCTGCAATATTCAAAACATGCAGATTGAAAGTGAAAATTTTTACTGATTTTCTTTGAAACGATTGCTGATTTGACTGAGCCGACCTTTGATTTAAATCAGAATTGATTGACCAATTGAGTCAACATGGTTAAATTGGTCCTGCATATACACAGAGAGTTTGTTTATTGAATTTAGGGTATTCAGAGTAACATAATTTCCCTCTGCTTCTCTTCTGCTCCAGGAAACACTCTATTTTATGATTGCATTTAATAATGCGTCAGAAAGCAAATGGAAATAGAATCTTATACAAGGGAGAGTAATAGTTGATTTTGCAACTGTTTAACATCCAAAGAAACAATCTTGACAAATTGTTTCAGATTCTGATGTAATTTATACATTTCACTTATTTGTTATACTAAAGATGCTATCTAGTACTTGGCTCCTGTAAAGTTATCAGAGAAGCAGAAGCCATTGACACTGATTGTATGATAACCATCTATTCTAGCAGTGTAATTTCCAACTTTTTGTTTTCATTTGGAGTGCATCCTAGAGTAAATTGGGTAAATCTGAGTGTATTTCTAATGATATCGCATTCTATTTGCATGTTTCCAAGTGAAATTTTTATTGATTTAACAAGATAGCAATGAGTAGAAAGAAATCAAGTAATACATAAAATAACCAATATAGATTCTGAGACTCTGCTGAAGGCTATTCCTAAAAATAATTTCCTTCATTTTGCCCTACTTCTTATCATTTGGACATTAGAAACAGGCCTGATTCTCAGAAATTAATAATCAGAAGGATAGAAGAGTCAAACCTTCTAAGTTCTAAAGGCAGCCTGCCTCCCAATGCCAAATCAACAACTGATTTCATAAATTTAGTTCTCGTGTTATGAACTGCACTGCCAATGAAAATCAATAAAAACAATTTCCTTCTACATTCATGATACTCTCTTCATACTCTTCATATTCTTTTCAGGCCCATTTTTTGAAAATGCCACAGGGCCATACAAAATGTAATTTTGTGTTTCTTTGTGTATGTCCCGTGAAACCAGATTTTTCATGTGCACTTTTGATTAGTATAAAGTGTAACTTTGGGGTTTTTAAGCAAAAAAAAAAAAAAAAACAAACCAAAAAATGCTTCGTGTTTACGTAGTTTTGAAAATATTGAAGGAACCACCAAGTTTTATTGTTGTTATTGCTTTACCATAAATTCCGAGGCTACATGTAATGTATGTACACTATGTAGTAAGCATATCCATATATACAGGGAGAGTGTATGCATGTTTAATTATGTATGTGTATAATATATTTGTCAAGTTAATACTTAATGGTTGTCTGAGAAGATACTGAGAAAGTGAAGATTAAAATGCAGTTTTAAAAAGAAAGATTTTGATAAGCCTACATTTCTCGAGCATATTGTAATATTCAGATCCCTCTGGACACCTATGTTATTGGTCATTCATTAATTCACCCATTCATTCATATATTCATTTCTGCAAAGCAGTTATCAGTCTTGTATCATATGGATTTCTTTTATGGCAAGGAAAATAAATGTATATCCTTTTCTTCCAAAAGTTTATTCAGATATTCAGAAGAAGTATGATTTTAATTCAAACAAGTACATAATAGGTCTTTTTTCTAATGCCAACTATTTATCCCATGAGATTTATACAGTTCTCACATATTTAATTCTTAGAGGTTGAATCCTCACACTAATTCACAAAAATATGAAAAGATGGACTACGCATGCAGTGCTTAACCCAGTGTCTGGTACATCATCAGGAATCAATAAATAATAGCAGTTATTGTTGCACTTGTTTTATTATAATAATAATTATTATTTTTCCAAACAGTCCAAATGAGATGTATATTATTTTTCTTCATTTCACAGTTAGGAAATCTGATTCTCTGATTAAATAACTTGTAAAAGAGACCACTCTTTTAAGATTGATGAAGCCATTCATAAAAAGGAATAATTGATTTAAAGAATGAACCTATTTCCTTTGTGACCAAGGGGTAGACATTCAAATTAACATATTCATTATTTAAGTTGTCCATCCCAGTCTCTAGGGAATACGATAGATTGTATTTAATGAGCATGTATGTTAGACATTGGCTAAGCAATTTCCACTTATTGTATTTTCTAGCTATTACAACATCTCAGTGATGGTACATTCCTATAAACATCCCCATTTTGTAGACGAAGAAACTGAGACTGAGAGAGACTTGGAAACTTGCCCCAAATCAACTAGCTTGTAATGATTGGAAAAGAGATTCTAATACAGCATTAACTGAAAAGCTTGTGTTTCTTTAAGCTTGATGTACTGACACAAATCTGTATAAAAATGTGTTGAATAGTCAAGAAGATTGAAGTGTTTTTCCATGGATATTATAGTATATTAAATATCAAAAAGCAGGTAAAGAGATCCAACATTTTGTTTTGAGCCATGTAATAAGTATCAGGACTGTTTTCAAAATTAAAAATTAGGATATTAGGTATGAAGAAACTTAGGTTTACCAGTAGAAGAATGTCAGATTGAATGTTGTTTTTGTCCTTTGTCCATATTGCAAAGAATCCATTCTCTGATTGTTTATTGTTTCCTATTATATTACAGCAGAAGAAATTTTTAATATTGAAAAATTTGAAACACCATGGAGTGGAAAGTCACCTTTAATTCCATCACCCAACAGTAATAGCTTTTAAAATGTAGGCCCATAAACATGCATTTTCATTTATATATATACATATATATATGAAATAAATATATATAATAAATATATACTTAATATATATGATAAAGTTCATTATTTAAAATTAATTTGTTTAGTCATTATTTTAAACTGTCTACTCCACTCTGCTGATCATGCAATAGTTAATATTTAATGAGTATGTATGTGAAAGATATCAGGCTAAGCAATTTCCATGTCATCTTTTTACATTATACAACATCTCAAAAGGGTATTATAAAAATACCCACAAACACACTCACTTTATACTTTTATAAAATTGTAATCTCAGTGTACTTATTATTTCATAGCTTTTTCACTTAATATATCATGAAAATATTATATAATCATTAATTAATTATATTTTTATTACAGTTCTCAAGTTGTTTTACCACGATTTTGAATATGGCAGTTAAGGATTTTTAATTGAGAATTTTGTTTGTAAAATGTAGCAGTATATTTTAACTACCTCATGATGCTTTTGTGAGGAAGTAAGAAACTACTCTGAGGTCTCCTGTGTAAACCTGGTAGGTTATTATTTTCCTCTGGCAATGCAAGAACCCTGGAAATTTTACTTATTCTCATCCTTTCCCCTGCATTTTGGCAATAAATGTAAGATCCATGTGACAGCTTCAGTCTAGTGTACTTAGCTGTGAGTCATTGTAACATCCAGGAGAGCAATTCTTTGGTGAGGTGGAATGAGCAGCACTTTAATAGCAGTGCTTAGTGCTAAGGCTATCTGAGAGGAAGAAGAGATTTTAAATTAAATGGACTTTACTTAAAATTGTCTTCACTTTGTAGTTTGGAGTCAGGGTTGCAATTTTCAACTTTTTTTTCCCTCACTTACCTGTTGCTGAGCGATCACATTCAGGGTAAATTAATGCTTCTCCGATTACAAAGTATGTAGTCGGGAATGAAAGAAGAGTTATAACTTGCTGTCTATTGGTTTGAACTTGAGAAAAATATGTGGCATTAGATACAAAACCATGCACACAATGGATAACTTAAATGATTATTAAGAGATGCAGCATGTACTGAGTTTTAAGTTATTAAGGGTCTGTTATTTGTAAGCAATTATTCACCTTATTTTCTGTGCTTTGGAGTCTTCAGCTTTTTAACTTTTAAGAAATTGAAAGATGTTCTCCCAGGGTAGAATGGACAGGCATTATTACCCACTTAGAGTCCATCATAATATTAACAGGATTCTCCAAGTCTCTGATTTCTGTTGGAACCAGGAAAAAATACTGTAGATCAGGATACTTTTAAATATACAATGCAGTTTCAAAGCTTCAGTGTTAAAAATTGAGTCCCACTGATAATGGAGA
Organism: Choloepus didactylus; assembly: GCF_015220235.1. Classification (NCBI taxonomy): domain Eukaryota; kingdom Metazoa; phylum Chordata; class Mammalia; order Pilosa; family Megalonychidae; genus Choloepus; species Choloepus didactylus. The sequence continues at coordinate 32,696,851 of NC_051309.1, forward strand.
TGAAACTGGAAGAGACAGGACATTGAGTAACTAAGTTTCAGACCTAGTGAGTAATGCTGCCTTTTTTTCTTAAATGTTTTTGAAAGTCTGCATCTCATTTGTAAGTATTCTTTCTATACTCAGAAGAATCACACTAACCATGAGCACCATCCAGTTCAGCATCAACCACATTATTCATTTAACAAATATTCACTAATATTCAACTATGGCTCCATTTGGGGCTCTGAGCACTAACAAAGCTATATTTTGTTAAGATTCACTATCTAATTTATGAAATAATACATGCAAATCATTAGAAATAAAGGTTCTTTATCTCCCATTTTAAATGAAGGGCTTGGAGCTAGTCTAGCTTGAAAGATGTCTATTACAATGATCCTTGCAATGTAATATTCACTATATATAGAGATACACGCACTCAGAAGCCACCACCGACCCCCCAGAAATTTCCAGTCTTTTTTTTTTCTGAGAAACGTTCAGAAAATTCAAAGTCCTTTAATTTTTCTCTTCAGATTCTTATTGGCCAATAAACAAAGTGAGAATTCGAGCAGTGTCATTGTTAGCCTTTCTTACCAAAGCCACATTCTCAAAATGTAACAGTGTATCAGACACCTTCTAATAGATTCTATTAACCTGTTTCATATACTTCCTTTTTAGAATTTCACAATAGTATCACATTTTCTAGGTGCTTTGACATGAAATTTGATTTTAAATGGGGCTTAGTATTTCTGACTACGCCATGGAACCAATAATACTTAAGCAACCCAATATGCTTCCCCATATGTAAGATGCCATCTGTGGTATTAGAGATTATTTCATGAAGGTTCAATTGCTCCTTCTATTTCCTTTCCAAAAAATAGTAGACAAAGCTCAGTGTTTCATGAACATTGTTAAGCATGTCTTTTCCAATCAACTCATTCATTGTATTCTCACTTATCTGAAGAACAATGCCAAAAGTCAGTACAACAGAATTAAAATAATAACTATGCAACCCCCAGGGACAGTTGATCATGTGCATAAGAATGAGTTGCTTAGCATGATAGAGTACAAGGACTGTTATGAGTAGTAGAAAATCTAGACTATATTCCTTTCATCATCACAAATGAAAGCTTCAGCCATCTCATCTCTAAAATAAGGAACTTAGATGAGGTCTGTGTGTTACCAAACCTGCTATGCATCAGATTCAGCTGTGTAGTGTGTTAAAAATATAAATAACCATAGGTCCATACCAAGCCATTGGAATCTGAACTTAGGACTGGGTCAAAGTGTTTGTATTTGTTACCCACTCCACAGAGATTTGGATGCACAGCAAGTTTGGGAACCACTGCTTGCAGAGATCACTAACATCTATTTCAGTTTTTAAAAATATGATTGTTAAATCTAAATCACAGAGTTTTGGCCACTGATATGTAATATCCTTAATAGGATTTCCCGGGACAGGATTGTACTCTTGGTTCTGCTATTTACTGGCCTTCTGAGGTGACTTTAATTTTCTGGGACTTTGTTTCTCTCTTTGAAAAATGAGGATAGTATTAGTTGTGTCCCAATGGGCTGATGTATAGATTAAAATACCTAGCATAGTGGCTCATAATTTATAAGCATTCAGTAAATATTAGCTAAAGGGACAGATGGAAGGAGAGGGAGAGAAACAGTGTCAAAGTAAAAAAAAAATCAAAAGTTAAGGGGCCAGCAGGAAATATAAATAAATGAAACGAGTGAGGACAAAATTAATATTTGCAAAGCTTTTGTTATATCACTAGATTAATTAATTCATTTATCCAACACATATTAATTGAGGATCCACTAAATCCTGACCACCGATCAGTGCTGGGATTGGCCTCCCAGAGCTTATGACACTTTTTAAAAAATTTCAACCGACTCAATAAACTTCCTCCAAAATTTCAACACGTCAAACATATTTTTAAGATTTCTAGGAATCTTGATAAGTTTATTCTAAAATATAATTTAATATTGTCCACAGCAAGAGATATTTAATTTGCAGGAGATAAATATTACTTACAAAGAAACAAGGAGAACAGGGGGAAATAGTCCCCATTTTGGACGGAAGGATACTTTCAGCTTATAATTTCACAAAAAAGATGTTGCTTAGTACTTGCTTTAAATTCCTTGCAGACTTAACTGCACATGCCAGTTTTAGTGCATATAGTTCCTCTATCCATGATCTTACAGCTTAAAGCAGGCCACACACATTTGCTTTTGTATAGAAAAAAATGTGAGGACATTTCAAATATGTTGCTAGCTTGTGTTATGGACAAAAGGGACTTAAACAAAAAAATTCTTCTACTTTGAAATGGTAATTCTCATAACTTTGATCTTCCTTCTTTCCTTTGATTCTATCAACTCAGGAGAAAATAGAAACAAAACATTTGACATTCAACTAACACTGTTGTTCTACTCAAATTCCCACACAGCAAGATGATTTGTAAACTGATGATAGGCTGGGTGTATAGGAACTGTTTTTGGCTTGTAGGCTCCAATACATGCAGGCTTACACAAAGCACCTTTCAGCACAAAGAATTCAATAATCTGACACTTCTCTCGTGAAATGCATTATTCTGCTGCAGCGTAAATTGCTATGTCCAAATTTTTCAGCAGGATCCAATTCTCTGTAATAGCCCAGCAAGGTCAGACCTCAAACAAAGCTGTGACCTAGATGCATGTCCCCTCATAACTATTGAGGACTAGAGACAGGAGGTCTCCCTAACCTGTCTGCTGGGATCCTTAAGTGTAGTTCAAGTAATAAGAAAGGAGGCTGTGGCCACTGAACTCCACCCTGACATTGTTCTTTGTCATTGCTTCCTTAGCTTGTGAGTACTACTTCTAAGGCTAGTATATAAATAGGATGATCAGTGCCTAGAGCAGCCTTCGTGACTCATATAAGCCATAATTACACTGGCCATGTGACTATTTCCAGAACCGACTTAAGGCCTATAATTCAGAGAATAACATTTGTTTTAAAATATGGCTCCAAATACTTCCTTGACTTTGTCCTACAACTGCTGGGGTAACAGAAAAGCTGACCTCTCTTTTAAAGTGCTTGTAACTTAACTTCTTGATGCAGTATGTGTATGTGTGAGTGTGTGTGTGTGTGTGTGTGTGTGTACATACTGACAGACTGTCTATGTCTGGGCAAAATGCTAAGCTATTAGACAATGTAATTGCCTTTTAAAATACTCCAGTGTTTCTCCTCTGTGTCTTTATTTTTAGGAATAAATGAGGGTTATAAAAAAGGAATTTACTTTAACCATAAGCAGCTCCATGCCAGTTGCTGTAGAAGAGGCCTCTCTGACTTTCAGAAGCATTAAACCATGGAGAAGCTAGGTTTTCTTCAGTAAAATCTGGGGTTCAAAAACCTTATCTGATTCATTCACTTTGCTAGTCTCCATGGTACACCACGCTTCACCTTCTTTTGTGAAAACAGCTTTCCTTTTGGAATTTGGGACATGTTCAGTGAGAATGTGAGGGATTTCTAACCAATAAACTAGAAAGGAGAAATATGCAGTATGTTATACATCATGAAACATGCTTAATGAAAGCAAAGTGATATAGCAAGTGCTGTTCCTTCAGAATGGTGCTTTAATGATCTGAATTCCTTTAGAGTAATCCTTAGATTTTGCATAACTGTTGTGGAACAAATGATAAAAGATTGATGAAATTTTACAGAAGTCTCCTTAAAAGTTTGAATCTTTTTATAAATGAAAGGTGAGGAAGTTTTTCTTATTACACTACTTGTCTATCTGATATATTTTTTTCTAAATGTTTTGTCACAGGTATCTTTTTGTTAATTGTTCATATTTGTCCATAAGACAGCATTAGCTACTATTCTTGATTATTTATATATATATATGTACAAACACACACACACACACGCAAACCACACACACACACACACACACACACACACACACATTCAGTATCCTAAATATATAATCACATTTTCCCTTTTGGGCTATCTTAACAGATCAGCTCTAAGCAGAATTTCTGAGGTTTGACACTCTATATATAATCTTGAAAATAATCTTTAAAAAAAAGTGAATTCTGTTTATCCACCATCAACTTCCACCCTAGGTATTCTCAAGTGTTCACTGTACCTACAGTATGATTTATAAATTGACCAAAACTCACACTCATTCAACAGTGCAGTTTTTAAATTATTTCATTTAAACAAAATAGCCATTATTATTTAGACAGACATCTGACAATGAATATTTTTCAAACTGGTTGGGTAATGTTCTTAGCATCATTGATCCAGCAAGATCCAATACTAAAACTGCCTTTTAGTTTAATAGAATTCTCTCTGGAATGTTCCACTCCATTAGTATAAAAGAGTTTCTCAAGTTATATAGATATGTTCTCAAAGACATTGGTTAATAAAACACAGACATTTGTGTCTAGATGCTGAATGGATGCTGAATGTTTATATGTAGGCATTTGATCAAGCAAATCATTCTGAAAATATATATATTGTATTATCAAAATGTTCACTGTATTAAACTGAGGTTTGCTGAGACCTAATCAGATTTTTAAAATCACTGTAGCCTATAGAAAATATTTCCCAAACAATATCAAAACATTTTATGTCTTTAGATTTCTATACAACACATAAAAATATCAAAAGAATACATAATCAGAAGTTACCTTGTGAAAAAAAGAGGAATCCCCCCAACCTCTTTATATTTTAAAACCAAATACAATAACATCCTGGAGATTTAAACAATGTGTATATATATTTTTAGTGCAGTGTTTTGAGGTAGGAAAATTTAGCGTTACATCAAACACAACTTATGTAAGCCTCCAAAAAAAGCCTTTATGAAGTGCTTAGCTGAGGTTGTATAAAATACTACAGCTGTCTCTAGAATGCCTTTCCCTCATGGAAAAGAAGCTTAATTCTGCCAAGGCAAGAGTGCGGGCCCCTTCTTGACCTTATTTGCTTTTAGAGACTCACAATGTCAGGTTGATAAATGGGCTTTGACAGAAGCAAAGGTAATTCAAAGCTCATTCACAGGTGGAAAAGTCTTTTTTAATATGCTATTTTTTAAAAGTCTGTGGTGGAGGAAAAATATATAAACAAAATGCATAATGTTAATTCACTGTGAAGCAGTTATTCTCCCAGCAGCAGAAAATCCATCTTCTCTCTGACAGGTATATTTTAAAGTCATGCTCTCATGCTTATGATGTAAATGTGTATCTATTTATTTACAAACAAGCTTATTCATTTTTATCCATATAAAACTAAGTTTTTCACCAAAAACAATATTTGGTGGAAAATATGGTGTAGTATATTTTATAAAGTTTGACAAACTGAATAACATTTTGTACATCTTTGACAACAGTATCTTATCATAAGGAAACATTGGAGTTACAGAAAAGAGTTGAAAGTTTTAGCAAATGCAGGTCAATTTTAATTCTATTCCCTCTGTTGGATGTTTGACAAATCAATTCTTAATGAAAAAATAAGGGAGTAAGTCTGCAAAAAGAGCTCAATGCATTGCACTAATCCCACCCACCTTAGCTCTTCAGAGTAGAGTTCTGATTTTGTGAGAACATGTTCCCATCACCCTTCATGGCATAAACCTCTCATATTTTACTTAGGTTTGTAATGTTAAGTGGGCCAGGCCTTTTTCCTTTTGTTCGCTTAAAAGTACACAGAAATACAGCATTTAGAAAAAGCTTTTCCTGCAGTGTTAAGGCAGTTCTATAATTAATAGTAGGTACCAATAATAGGCTGTTTGCATTCCTGTATATTTTGGAGAGAGGAGAACACTTTCTTTAGTTGTTAATACTTCTAGATTAGCTCATATAAATAACTGCTTTTAGTACTAAACCAGTGTCAGAAGTCAGAGTTATGACTCATTTTTACTATCTTTGTTTTTCTAAGTTTGGAAATGGAACAAAGTTAGTTTTCTTTGGAAAACAGTATTGGATTTATTTAAAACACACATATGGGTGCTAGCCTACCTCTAGAAGAAAAAAAAAAAAGTGGTGGAAAACCCAAAGGAAACCCTATGGGCAACTAAAATTTACAATTCAGTGAAAGACTGCTGGTTTTTTTGGTGGTGGTTGTTGTTTTGTTTTGTTTTGTTTTGTTTTGTTTCTTTTTTATCTTTGGCAGAAATAAGATGAGAAATCTATTTTGAAAAAAGGCAAACAGGAGAATATTTGTAACTGCATCAGTTATTCTTTCAAGCAACACTGTTGCATCACCCTAAGGCATGCAATTGTGTGCATACCTGTAGGAGAGATGTACAAAGAAACTAATGCATGGTCTCATAAAAAGAGATGGTAGTTGTTCAGAAGAATAAAGAACCACACATGAAAATTATGAGTTACTGTAAACAGACACAATATTGAAATGGATAAGGGGAAAAAAAGGAGGTACTGGCAATGTCAAAGGAATACACAAGAGGGAGGTTTGACTCTTGGATTAGGGACCAGGGAAGGCCTTCATGGAGAAATGGCCATTTTGGATATGTTGTGGAAGATATGTAAGATTTAAAAGGTAGATTTGGTAGTGAAAGGAGGCAACTATAAGAGTAGCAAACAGTATAAGGCCAGAAAACTGAGGGTATTTGAATTGTTTTTATCTCAATCACGTTACACAGAAGGAGTGAGTCAAAGATAAGGGTGGAATGACAGCCTTCACTCGTTCACTTATTCAAAAAACAAGTAGAGCCCATTTATTCATTCATTCGAAAAACAAGTACTGAGTTCCTACAATGGTATATCACTAGGAGTAGATTTTTTAAAAATGAAAAAGATATGGTTCCTGTTCTGGAAGGATACATTCTTTACTAAGGCATATGGAAATAAAAAGAGGTAATTATAAGACAATGTAATAAATTCTTCAGTTGCAGCTTTCACATAGTGTTATAGGAATTAAACACATGTAGTATCCAAATCTACTTGGGAAAATCAGGAAAAACCTAACAGAGAAGCTGACATTTCAGCTGGATCCTGAAGGATATGTAAATACTAGAGTAGAAGGAGAGAAATGTGAGATGAATAGTGAAAGCAGATGAAATAAATATACATAAAGGCAAGTGGGTACAAAGGGCCTAATTTGTCAGGGTGGAAAGCCTTGAGTGTTGTGCTTAGGAAATTGAATTTTATTCCATAGCCAAAGGAATCCTTTGAGAGCATTTGTGTAGAAAAATGAAAAGATCTTACTTGAATTTTAGCAATTCGACTTTGGCATTGCTATATAACATAACATTGAAAAACAAAATGGTTGGTAGCCTAGTCATCCAACTGATATGTACTACCTTCTAAGTGATACTGGTATCTGGGACCAAGTAGATTTTGTAATATATCAGTTATTAAAAAGAACTGAAGAGCACATCTGCTTCATCTCTATTTACTACCCAGTCTAATACAAAGCTCTTAATTGCAATAAAAACAAAGCAATTGTTAGGATAATAACTCATCGAAAGTCACATGCAGCCCAGTGGCCAAATGAAGGATTTTAAACAAGGCTATGACTGTTTCTACATAAAGTCACTGAAAATGACAATCCAAAATGAAGCACATCTGCTGTACAGAATATAATAGCAGCTCTTTCATCTCTGCCCCATTCGTATCAATACTAAATACTAATAATGATATATAAAGATTAAATGGAAGAATTCTCTCACTATATAGTTATATCATGTTTTATATAACAAAGGAATTTTTTGTTTTAGGTAAATATATATATATATAAAATTAATATATTTCAACATATGTATTAAATTCCTCCGATCATCTTTCTGAGAATATAACCTAAATTTCTTGTCATCCCTTATAAATATTTCTAACTTCTGGGTTTCTGAATGCTGCAATCTTCTGACTTCTTCTCTTATAATTTGCTCCCAGGCTCTGTACTCTCCAGTCATATTTCTTGCTGTCTATTCTTCAAATACACCAAGCTCACCATCCTAGGCATTTGAATTTGGCCTTCCTATTGACTACATTCTTCTTTGCCAAGATTTCACAGGCTCTTTTCTCTTACGTACCGTAGCCCTAATGTCCCCACACTGACCATCTTGTCTTAATTAGCTGCTTCTCTTCAACCCCAGAGCCCCAGTCACACTCAATCATACTATCCCTCTTATCTGAAATTATCCTGTTTATCTCCTTGTTTATTGTGTTTATTCTTAACCTAGCCTCCTCTCCCCTCTCCATCCCCACCCTACACACATGAGATTGCAAAATTTGAGAACGAGTGTATTCATGACTGTTTGCCAGGGGCCTAGTACAGTAACAGAATGAGTGAAGACAGCATTATCATATATTTAGATCATTACTTTCAAAGGCACTGTTAATTACAATGAGTACACAGTATATTTGGGTGTGGCCGAAAAAAAAAAAATGTAACTTTTAACCCTTTCTGCACTTTGCAAATGATCAGTTTGTCTGTTTGGTTAGAAAATTCAACTATTTAAAGGGCTTCATCCTGCACTCTGCTTATGAGATTCATGACCACTGCTGCATTGCTTATCATTTGTACCAAGAAAATTAACAGGAATTAGGGGGAAATGTGCATGGCCTTTTTCTTCTCCTACTCTAGTGTATAATCAATTACTTCCTTCTTATCTGCAGAGTGCTTATTAAGGCTCTCCTGAAAAAGACTTTGAAAAGGAGCCTGCATAAAATAAATTACACAACTGTCTGGACCTCACCCTTCCTTACAAACAGAGACAGATGTTGAGAATAGCGACAATATCCTATTTGTCATGTACATCACTTTTTAACAATAAGCTGTGATTAATAAGACTTATTTTTTGCTTCTTGTTGCCTTATTTTGATTTGCTTGGTCTATTCTGTATTCATGAACAAGAATGACCTTTGCATTTGCCTTGAAAGTGCTCCATTTGCTTAGTGCAGTGCTAATTGTAGTGAAGATATAGTAGTGTTTATAGATGACGTGCATTGATAGAAACAGCCAGAGATGAAGAGTAAATAAAAAGAAGAAGAAAACAAAACAGTTTACAGAGCTGGTTCTGCTACTACCTAGTCAGCCTGGATATTGGGCGTGGAGAGCTCTTTGCCTCCCTGAGTCTTAGTTTTTCACCTCTGTAGTATCTTCCCTTCTTACCTTAACAGGGTTGTTACATGGATCAAATGAAATACTGCATGTGTCACTACACTGATCAACCTTATTCTGCGATACTGGATGTTGGTAGTAGTTATTAAATTATACTGATCTGTGGCTAGTTGCCCTTATTCTTTGGCTTTGACTGCCATAATCAAACAATGGATAAAAAGGGCAAAACCATGTATTTGTAATTGGAGAACAAATCAGTTGAGAATGACAAAGACCTATCCATTAGTTCAGTGTAAAGTATCTTCTTTTTGCCGGGTGGGAACATCAAAATAATACGTTTCAGTCCATCTTCTGTGGATGAGACCTAGAACACTGGAGCCCATAAAAAATTAGGGCTCATATAACTCACAAACAACAACACTAAGACTGTCCGTGAAGACACACCCAATGGAATGTGTACTAGGCTAGAAACAGTGCAAACATGGACAAATATTCACCACACATAGAACTTTTTTCTGAAAAACTATTTTTTCAACTCTGGTGTTCTCTTATTCTATGCCTATTACATGTTAACATTATAAGAATTTGATTTCACTTTAGTTTTCAATAAATCATTATAACCAGTGTACATTATTGGCATTTGGAAATTATCTTTTTTTCCCATGTATTCTACTTTTTTCTTTATTAGAGAAGTTGTGGGTTTACAGAACAATCACAGATAAAATAAAGATTTTGCATATACCACCCTATTATTAACACCTTGCATAGGTGTGGGTCATGTTACAATTTATGATAGCGCATTTTTATAATGTACTATTAACTATAGTCCTTAAACAGTTAGGATTTACTGTTTCTGTAGTGTAGTTCCATGGATTTTTTTTTTTTTTAATTTTTATTCTGTTACCATAGATACAATCTAATATTTACCCTTTTAGTTACATTCAGGTATCCACTTCAGTGCTGTCAATTATGTTCACAATGTTGTGTGACCATCACCACCAGAACATTTCCATCATCCTAAACAGGGACTCTATACATTTTAAGCTTAATATCCAATTGCCTATCCCTACTCCATCCTCTCATAACCTGTATTCTAGATTCCGATTCCATGAGTTAGTTTATTTTCAAATCAGTGACATCATAGCAATATTTGTCCTTCAGTGTCTGGCTTATTTCACTCAACACAATGTATTCAAGATTGGTCCATGTTCTCTCATGTAGCAGGACGTCATTCCTTTTTGCAGTTGAATAATATTCTACTGTATATATATGCCACATTATATTTATTCATTCATTGGTTGATGGACACTTAGGTTGCTTCCACCTTTTGGCAATTGTTAACCATGGCGCTGTGAACATCGGTGTGCAAATATCTGTTTGAATCCCTCTTTTCAATTTTTGTTTTGGTATAAACCTAACAAAAGGACTGCCAGGTCATGGCATTTCTATATTCATCTTTCTGAGGAACAATCCAACTGTCTTCAAATTTATATGGAAGGGTAAGGGGCTCCAAATAGCTTAAAGCCATCTTGAAAAAGAAGATTGACGTTGGAGAACTCGTACTTCTAGATCTTAAAACTTATTACAAAGCCATAGCAATGAAAACAGCATGGTCCTGGCACAAGGACAGGCATATAGACCAATGGAATCCAACTGAGAGTTCAGAAATCAACCCTCACATTTACAGCCAACTGATTTTTGACAAAATGACAAAGACCACTCAATTAGGAAGGAATAGTCTCTTCAACAAATAGTGCTAGGAAATAAAAATAAATAAATAAATAAGAAGACCCTTACCTCTCACCTTATACAAAAATCAACTCAAAATGGATCAAAGGTCTAAATATAAGAGCAAGAACTATCAAACTCCTAGAAGAAAATGTAGGGAAGCATCTTCAGGATCTTGTGTTAGGGAATGGTTTCTTAGACTTTACACCCAAAGCACACGCAACAAAAGAAAAAATAGAAAAATGGGACCTCATCAAAACGAACATTTTTTTTGGAATTATTCTTAATCTTGTGGTATGTGTTACATAATATAAATATGAACTATAGCTTGATTGTATAAATGTATCTTTATTACACACCACCTGAATTGTTTTGTTTTACAAAGCCATCTTTTCTTGGAGACAAGTAATAAAGAACACATTTTTGCCATACTTTTGAAAAGAGAAAAACCCTTCACTTTTGTGTGTGCTTGAGCCAATTTTAGGGTTCTTAATCTTGCCATTCAAAGGAGACATCCCGTGATGTTGCAAATGTTCCAGCAGGATTAAGGAGAGCGATTGCGGCATTTCTAAGAGATCTCAAATGAGTCTTCCATATGCTCATTTCTCTGCGGTTGGACCGGGTGGAACAGAATCTCCAAGCCCTTGACCGCATCACAGAAGTCAACAGTGTCAAAGTATGACTACACTGAATCTATTAAGTGAAACAGAAAGAATCATTGCATCATATATTTCTTGTAACACTTTCCTACCTAGTCTTATTCAGTGATGCTGAATCAATAAATAGGAAATGCCTGATATCATAAATAAGTTTTTTTTTTTTTAAAGATAGAAATAAATAAAAATAAATGTGAAAAATCTATATTTATTAAGTGCCATGTGTTCTGGGACAAAACATTTGCCATTTAGTCACTATTATAATGTGTTGTATTTATTAAATTCAAAGAGTAAATATTATATGGGAATTACATGTAGATTTTTATGTTCAATTTTGATGCAGGTTCTTAAGCGCTACTACTGCTCTTTCTCACACGACTAGAAGGAAGTTGAGCTGACTTTACAGTGGGTATATATAATAGTAACTTGAAGAACGGCCACATTTGATTTTCAGTAATGAATTTATGGACAGTTTGCTGTGAAATATTTAAAATTTGTGAAATATATATTTTTATTTAATAGGTACAGGAATTTAATATCCCTGCACTAATAGTTTGAATTATGCAACCAGTGAAAAGTATGTCTTTGCAGCTTGATTGTATAGCACAGTGAGAACTGTAATTGAATACAATCATTGAATTTCATCTAAGCAAGTGTAGGTTGTTTTCATCAGGCTTTCTAATTCAGCAATCGATGACAAGTGTTAGACTAGCATCATGACTTGCCAACTAATAAAAATGATCGGAAAGTCAAAATATATTGCAGCATCCTACATATCAGATTCTCTTTTTCATATTTTCCTCTCTTGAAGAAACCACAAGCTTTTGTCTACAAATGACCACGTCAAATCTATTGATGGCAGATTTAAAGCCCAACAGGGAGATACCACTTCAAAGAATGCCAGGAAGTAAAGAAGTAAGTTGAAAAAGAAAAATAGTGGATTTTTCCAGCTAATAAAGCATCCGGAAACTGAAGGCTTTGAATCGGTTAATCCAATTCAATCTTGGTTGTGCTTTGTTTGGAAAAATACAGTTTTCCCATTGTAGCCTTGTAGGCTTATTAGGTGAAGCACAAAAATGAATGGTATTTGAGTTCCTACTTTATGTGACACCTATTGTGTCCCTACCACTTTCCCACCAACATTTGTCTTTCTGATTTCCAGACCCATGTAGAAAGAAAGCAGAAGAGAGTTATTTTTATTGATTTTAAGAAAAGAAATTAAAATTGCTGTTAAAAAAATGAATCCTTGACCTATAGCATTTCAAAAGACTCCCAATGATGATCTCCCATGGGTACTGCTGCAAAGGCTGTTGTTGCATGTAGTGTGCATGTGTGTGCCCTTGTGCACATGTGCTTCAGTAGTACTTCATCTCCTCATTTGTACAGACAGATCTATATACTCGGGGATTTGTAGGCCAGAGAAGGAGCTTAATTCCAAGTACATTATCATGCATAATAAGCAGCTGTCTTGGTTTACAAGATTTGAGGACAGATGTGTATTTCATGGAGAGTATAGAGAAAAAATAGTGTAGAGGAAATTCCACTTCCAGAAAGAATCCATCTCTTTGGGAATATTCATATATATATATTTATTTATATGTTTCTGTCTGTAGATATATATATATGTATTTAATTTATCTGTGCATATAATATACATTTTATGGGCATTTCTAAGACAGCATCATAAAATAATATGCCTGGTGTCTTCACAGCTCATGCTAGATAGAGATCAGAATTCTGGAAGGGTCAGAGCAAAAGCACAGGGAATAATACATATTTGATCAGAATTCACTTGTAGGCTAGGGGATGATTGGCAGAGAGCAAGCAATGTTAAGCACTCAGCTCTGCTCAGAGAAACCTCAGTAAATACATAGCCAAGAATACCATCTGTTGAATATGAAATTCTTGGATCAAGACATTATAGATACATTTCCCCAAACAGCAGGGACAGAAGTCTTTCTGGAAACAAAATCACAATAGGGTTGCAGAAACGCCAAGTGAGAGCGAGGCAAGAACTGTTCACTGCATTGTGGGAGCAGCCTCCCTTTCCACCAGCAAGTGTGATTAATTACCTGGCATGGTTTGTGATGGAGGTAGTAAATAAACATACTGCAGGTAGTCTCCCTGTTCCAATACTTTCTAAATCAGTATGTCAGCTACTAGCCAGGGGTAGATCAGAATCTTTTACCCTGTGTGGCATCTGCCTCTTCGTTCGCTCTCAGAGTTCATCGTTCTCCCTGTCACTCACTATGTTTTATAAAGATAAATGAGTGATGTCTTTGTGGCATTTTATGGAAAAATTTATATGAAAGTGTCAGTGGAAAAGATTTGTCCTGAGGCAAACCTCAGATACAATTCTACACGTTTGTATTTGGGTATGGCACACTTAAAAATAAATGCAATACCTATAGTTATACATACATGTGTGTGTAAATAAAAATGTCTTCACTGATGTGAGCCTGGGTAATTTGGGAGAAGCAATGTGCTATCTAGGGATGGACAGTTGATGTGGGAATGGCCTATGCCAATGAGAAGTGGCACAGAGGGGCAGGTAGGAGCACTGACAAACATGGTAGGAGAAATAATAGTGGATGTACAGATATTAAAGAAATGATCCTCATCCCCTTAACTGGACACATTGAGAAAAGGTAGAAACCAATGTAAAGCACTACAAAGATGATTAATTCCCTATTTCATCTTAACTGTCAGTTTTTTTTCATCCAAACTAATTACATGCAAATTTTTATTTTGTTTTTACTCTAGAAATGTTTGTATTTCTGTTTCATTTCCTGAAGCATCACACATTGATATTATGGCACAATGAATTATTATTAACCTATAGTAGCTGCTCAGTAATTAGTAATGGAGGGAAAAGAATGATCAGGTAATAAATTACATAATAAATATTGTGATATTTGCAATATAATAATACTTAATAAAAATGAAGGTAATAATGTCTAACAGTACACATAACATGGCTTACATAATACATAAGAAGTAGTAATTTGCAAAGCATTCTTTAAGTACTTTATATGCATTAATCCTTTTTTTTTTTTTTTTTTTTTTTTGTGAAGAGATTGTTTGTCTCTGTACTTGTGTAAAGCCCTGGTTGGAGACAATGTCTTGGTTTCCATTCAGAGGGATCTAGTAGAGAAGCCTTTTCTTCCGGTAGTTTTGAGATGCCTATGACCTTAAGAATTCCTGTTAATACCCATATCAACAGACGTATCAACAGATTACAAGCAACATGAAAAGTAGCATAATTATGCAGTTGAACTCAGATTCATAAAACAACTGCCTCAAAAAAGTTTATTTTGAATAGTAAGTAATTTTCTCTTGATTCTTCCTGAGCCTCTCTTACATGCCGTAATTTTGTTTGGTGTTACATTTGAATCTATCTTCTTACTCTTCTTAGGTTTCTTAAAGGCAAGCCTCATTATTTAATGGTCTTTATAATTTCAAGTGCCACTAGTGAAAAAACACATGAGTCAAAAATATCAGTGATAATTTCCAAAATTAGCAATGAATATAACATTTTGCATTGTGATTTGACTTAAAATATTTTTTTCTGAGTCCCTGAAAATGCATACTTGATAAATAATATAAAATAAAAATAAATACTTCTGACCACCTAGAATCTCTTTTTCCATGTCTGCTATCTTTTCGATGTGATCAATTTATTTCATTTTGGTCAACTTTTAAAAATAAGTACTCATAAAATTCTTTCCACCTACCTAGTAGAGTACAATGAAAGCTTCAAGTACTTTAAATGTTTTCAATGAGAATATCAAAATGGGCTTTAGGTTCCACTACTTATTTTAGTTACATGATACAGCAGCATATCAAGCGTAACACCCCCAAATATCTTACACTTTAGGTAGTCTATCTTTACTTCCTAATATGGTACATTTACACTACGCTTTTGACCTATTTCTAATATGTTATCTCTGACTCACTCAGAAAACAGCTAAGACACCACTTGTTTGCTTTAGATAAATGAGTTCTTGGTCATTTATCACCTCTCACACTGAAAATGACCACACCACAGTGGCATTGTGTTGGCAAAAGTGTAGCCAATGTCATAGGTATAATTAGACTATGTCTTAATAACTTATTTTATAGTACATGTGTATACAACAGTATAAAATGTGTAAAAATATTATGTCTTATAAGGAACATAATATATTTTAAGAACAAAAAAGAATTTGTAATTAAAATAGAAAACTATACATGCCTTTAAAGGGTCACGCTGCTACTTTAATAGTTTAAGGATTTGGGGGGCTACTTTATCAAAATATATACTGCCAACTTTTTTTTTTACTTATTTATTTTTTACTTTTCTTGGCAATACTTGTGTGTGAAGTGGTATATTGAATGCTGTGTATAAAATATCAAAAATGGCTGTAATCAAAACTGTGTTTCTACATTATTCAACTCCCAGTATAGAAATATTAAGGTTAAATTTAGAATAGTGACATATTTAGATTTGTTTTATTACTTGAGAATCTCTTTAAAGCAATTTATGAAAGCTCTCCATAACAATTTTCACTTTTCACCGGAATTCTACTTGATGTTCCTTGAGTAGTAATTATAGCTAATGGAGAAGTAACATTGTATTCAGAGAACCATCAACTATCAGGGTCTTACAATAAGGAAAGATCCTTAAAAACAGCTATGTTAATGAGCGCAGCATTTTAGCTTCCATCCATTTCTGTCCTGTAAAGTGAGCTGATTTTCTTTTGCAGGCCTGTGATAACTTAGTAAGATTGTAGAGCTGCTTGTCAAATGTAATTTGACCTAATAATTACCCCTAAAGATGTGATTAAGAAACACCTGACTCAGACGCCATGTACATATGCAAACGTAAGCCTCACCTTTTCTTCCCCTTTGATTTCAGTGGCTAAATGCCAAGTCAGCAGGCTATGAGGAAAGGCCTTCCGGAGCAACCCGCCAGTTTATAGTTTACTCAGGTCATTACACGTATGCCAAGTGAGCCTAACGAGAAGGCCCTTGATATGTGTAAGCATTAAATATATGAATTGTTCTGAAAGACTTAAAAGAAGAAATGAATTCCCCCATACCAAAGGCATTTCCCACTACCCCTACCAAACTCTGCAAATGTTTTCAATATAAATGTTGAGAAATACTTTTAAAAGTCATTCAAAACTAAGATATTTGCAATTACACTAAAACGGGTACATAATTTAAGGATGCCAAAGAAGATATACTTTTCTCTAGAACTCAGCACCTGCTTTCATATATGATGACTTTATTGGTAATCTTTGAAATTTACAAATTGATGAGAAGCATCTTACTTCTATTTTCATTCTTATTAGTTTCTATTTTAAATTTATCAACTAGTGTTTAAACAAATTTTAATTCTAAGTCTCCTTTCCAGAATACCTAGTATAAGTGTTATCTAGCTCCATTTTTATGCCTCCCCAATAATTGCGATATTTCAAAATGTGTAAGAATAGAAAACTTGTGAAGTTAAAAAATCTTCATAAAATACACTTGGCAAGTACCATTAGTAGAGAGTTTATCCCTTAATATAATGCATATTTTGAGTGAGATAATGATTAGTCATTTTCAGTATTCATTTCCAGTTTTGCTCACTTTTTTAGACTCTTAATTATCCAGAAAAATATCTGGACATTCACTTATAATATCCTGTCACCAAAGCCTGAAGTCAACTTCTTGAGCTTGCTGATGGATTATGACCCACCCACAAAAAAATAATTTAATGCCTCCACTGAGTAGTAGATGTATCCAAACACACTAAAATCAATAGGGAGTATCAAATGCAAAACATGAAAAGTATATACAATAATATTAGCATTCATATACTTCTAACCTGAAAAAGATTTAAAAATACCTTCATGTCTTTAAATATGTGTTTATGGAGTTTAATATATGAAGATTTTTACAAAAAAAAACTATAATCCAAAAATATTTAAAGAAAATACTTTTAAATTTGGAAAGAAACTGCATTCCTTTTTATGAGATTAAGGAAATGAAGACAGATGAGTTTGGAAAAGTTGCTTATTTGTGTTCTCTTATTTAGCATCTGGATTCACAATGATTTCTTGTGCCTTTATGAATACTTAGTTTATGATCTGTATTATGAATGAAACATAGTATTCTATATTCCTGAAATGGAAAATACAATATAAATATGTGTTTAATAGAAAAGTAACTTTATATCCTGTTTTAACTCCCACTAAATCCTCTCCATTATTGTGAGGTTTTCTCATTGAAAGTACAATATATATATGTATATATATGTAATTCTCATTCCACTTACAAATTTGTGAAAAAATTCTTCACTTAATTCAAGAAGAATTTCACAACTTAGTAGTTTCCACTTATTTCAGGAAGATTTTCACAACTTAGAAACATAGGGAGTTGGAGTGAGATTCTGGATGTGTATAATTAAAGAGCACAGCTAAATGCTTACATGATTAAAGGAAATGAAAAATTAGAAGTATTTATGATAGTTGAATTGTGAAATTATAATCAGGCTCAATCTGAAATACTATGATTTCCATTCCGGTGGTTGTTTTAGTAAACCGTTGCCTGATGGAGTTACTGTCCGTTCCCCATGCACGTGTTCAAATTTTCTGCATAGTTTGCATTATGTGAAACTGCCTAATTCTAAATTATGAAAAGTCACATGTTGATGTGAATGTGCAATAAGGTTTCTTAATGAATAAGAAAAGTAATGTGCAAATATTTTCCATGTACATATACTCTAAAATACTTGTATTTCTTAATCTCTAAGAAATGAGATTAGCCTTTCTAAATAACCATACATAGGTAAATGTCAAAATCATTTCTTTCTTAGCTATAGGGATTAACTAATAAAAGAAATTAAAAGAATCTTGTGGGAATCAATATTGAGGATAGAAACAAATGTGGAATTTAAAAGAGCTACAAACATGAGGTATGTTTTGGTTCAAGCTCTAATCTCCTGGCTGTGATAAGGCTCCCGTTCTCCAGGGAGATTGGGTTACATTTCTCTGAAGCACTTTGCTGTATTAAAATCATAGATCATTACCATTGAAAGGGCTCTTACAGATCATGTAGTTCAAAGGATTTTAACTAATTTGGGGTTATAATACCCTTTGTTGAATACATTGAAAGTTAAAGACCCTATCACTGTAAAATTGCACTCTTGTCCAGAAGCACAGCTTTGCACACTACTCTGCGTGCATTTCCAGGAATTCCAGTTATTCCAAGCAACACAAAGATGCAATTTATAGATGGTTTGGGTAAACTTGAGACTCTTAGAGGAACCAGACTTCTTATTTCCAATTCCATTGACCTTTTTCTTATCTCTCCAAGTTGAATGGTCATGGTCATATGCACTGATATTCTTCTATTTCTATAACTAGAATGAAAATGTGTGGGAACAAGGCTTTGTCTGAATCGGGTTGTCCCGCTTCTCTGTTAAGTGCTTGCTTCTGCATCTATCTGCAAAAGAGTAATGTGCAGTACAGAATCAGTGACAGTCACTCAGATGCTAAATTCATATTTCCCATAGATATTACCTGAATTTCAAACAGGATAGAATGGTCTTTGTTGTAAATCATAAGGTATTTTTTTAAACTCCTAGAAGAAGAACTTTGTGACAACTAAAAAATAGCAGGAACACTCATTTTCCTCCAAGAAAGGAGTTCAGATCAATAAGGGTGTTCAAAAACTCCAAAAGAAGTGCTTAATTTAAGGAGGTATTGATGACAGTACTGCTTTCTTCCTTCCTTCCCTGAGTAATAGTAAAAAGGTAAATTCCATTTCTTACCTCACTCTTGTTTTTAAAAAATCACCAAATTTGGCAGGGAGCCAATGTCGTATAGGTTTCGTTTCGGCTAATTTCTGCTTCTGAAAACATGCATCTCTGAGCCTATGTCTTGAGAAGGTACTATAGAGTGTTGGGATTTTTCTGAGCAACACCAGAAGCATATTTGTCTTCTTAATATTTATTTTAAAGTTATCAAAATGAAATTATAAGGTATGCTGAAATTTATTTATAGATTTTAGTTGAAAGACAAATATTTTAACTTAAAGCTCAAACATAAGCTTTTTAAAATCCAACATTACAAATACTTCCACTCCATGATGAATCATCTTTGATTCTTCCTATAACCAACTTAATAACTGTGTGATCTTGTTGAAGTTACATTTCTGAGACTATGAAAGGGAACACCATGGGCCTAACAGTCCCTTCTTCCCCCTACAGTTGTGAGGATAAAAAAAGGTAAACATGGGAAAGCCTATTATAAAAAAAAAATTATCACAAGAAAATATAGAAGCTGCTTATAAATCATTTTTAGTGTCATTTGAATCTGTTATCACCTAACGTCTGGAATCCTTAAGCAATCCACCCACCTCTACTCTTCTATTACAATTTATATTGGACAGTAAGTTGAAGGACATGAATTCAAGGTTTATATTTATCACTATTTTGGGGAACATCCTGAAACTTCCATCTGTCCAATTTCCACATCCTCAATATAGTCATCATAATACCTGCGAAAACCATTTGCAAATTACCATTACTAAAGAGAAAATGAGGTGATAGATCTACCCTGTAAAAACCCCTCAGTAAAATTAAGTCATCAAAACCAATTCAATTGGCAGAATCAGATAGTTGGACTGGTGCCGATACCTGCAACTCTCTGGAACAGAAACATTTCAGGCATTCTGATATTAAGCTGAACCAGTCTGTTTTGATTTGAAGTTTGCATTAAATGAAAGGAAAGATATACTATGACCATCACTTCACCAGCTATTATGCAGGTACACTTTAAAACAAATGAAAGAAGGCTAAAAATGAATAAAGTATGGACAAAGCATGTCTTAGAGCCTGAAAAATCTTCAGTGGATTGTGATGAGAAATATGTATTTTCTTGGTAAGAAATATTTTAGTTTATCCTGCAGAATCACGGACAGGTCATACTGAGATAAAAGAACACATTTTCTGATAAACAGAAGCAAATCAGCAAAGCACATCCAGCAGTGGGACTGGGAACAGTTTCACCACATCTGCTAGAGGCAAAGAGGAACTGGGGAGAGCATTAACAGAAATTCTGCCCTAGTCTGAATACCACTGATAGGGAACACATAAACACAAAAACGTAGGGTTCAGCTGAAGACTGCTTCCTCCAAAACACTGCCTGCAGGCAATGCACATTTTCCTTTAAATCCTTAAAAACATTCAAGCTAAGGTTTTATGATCTATATTTCCAAAAACATTATGTCTTCGGGACAAGTTATTCAGATTTTATGAGTTAGAGTCAAATGCCAATTTGCCGTATAATTCTTTTGTATTTGAAAAGACAAGGTCCTTGAGTATAAATATTGATACCCATACTGGTAATCGTTGTAGTAAAGGGGTAGCTGTAAGGTGAAAAATCGAATACAGCAGCTGAGCTTGTATTTTCAGAAACTAAAAGACCTTAACCTGCATGAAAACCAAAGACAGAATAGAGAACAGAATTATAGATCTCCTAGGCAGAGTATTTTTATGGTTGAAACCTTAGCTTTAAATATCTCTGTGTCATTTACTTTCCTTTTATTTCAGGACATTAATTGTGGTTATAAGGATTGTTCCCATGGTGGATTTTGTACCTAGCCTAAATTATGTTTCTTTGGTCTAGTAAGTCATTCCCTGCCACTCTCACCTTGACCCTGGAGTATCAAATCTGAGTATGATTAAGAGCAGAAACCAAAAGGCATGGAGTGGTTCAATGAGGGAGACTGCAGAGGTGTTTGTTACTTCTGTGTTCCACAGAGAATGGACTGACCCCAGATCTGTACTCCGCAGGCCCCTCAGGGAAGCCTAGTTTCCTATCACACACCTGTACTTATTCTTTCTCCCAATATAACTTCTGTTAATGTGTTTTGTCTAGGTCTCTGTTTTTTGGCAGAGCATTGTAACAAATCATACAGTCTCATTAAAAAATAAATGACTTTAGTATAGATATTTATTTCAAAATAAAATAAAGACTCCTCAGAGGATGATGGAAAACCAGGTCCTGGTGAAGGGCCAAGTACTAATAGGATTAGGCCTGGTGATGGAGGGAACAACTGAGATTTTCCATATGGGAAATAATAAGTTTTAACAGAGCAATGCAAATTCTGCAGTCCTGTACACTATTAACGGTGTTTAGAAAATATAATATTCTGTTAATTTGTAACCTAGCTCTGATAACCTTGCGCTTCTGATAATTATTACAGAATGGTTGTCTTAGGCTTGGCTGTTTATCAGTATATTGTGATTTGATAAACAAATACTCTCTTAAAGAAACTTCAGGCGCGATGTTGTGCAGTCTTAACTATACAAGCCTGAAGCAGTCTTACTGTTGTACTCACCATTATCAGATGCATTTTACTTGTTGGCAGTGACCTGGGATAAATAAACAAACTCCTGCATTTAAAGAACATGGACACTATTTGAGGCCCCTGATAGGTTCTGGAAAATTGCATAACATAATTTCACTAATAACATATATCCTATACAAAACACAAGCAAACCATCTGAGCAAAAGATAGCCTCTAAGTGTCAAAGTATTCTAAATCATTTGTATTATATAAATTGTTCTCCTACCAGAGAACTTTGGGGTAGCTGAGTGAAATTATTTCTTGTTTTAGAATGAATTTAGCTTAGGTAGTCAAGAAAATCAACTTTATCTTTACTGTTTTCCAAGTTTTGAGTCACCTTTCTAATATAGGAAAGGATGTGGTCTGGCTCTGGAGGGAATAAAAATATTGGAGGCAATTGAGGGATATAAAAAGAACCCAGAGCCAACCCTCTTTTCACCTTGTCCCAAAATACACGGTAAAAGTAGATACCATCAATTAAATTAAAGTATTGCAAATTTAGAATTTCTTTTTTGTAGCATGTAATCAACCTGTGGGATTTACAGCCTCAAGGAGGTTGAGTTTAATCTATGGCTAGAGTTTAAAAACAAATAGATAATTTTCAAAAAATTAGGTGATGATGTGGAAGTAATCAAATCTCATGATTTAAGGCAAAATTGATATAGGTCAAGGGAAACCTTTTCCCAGAATAAAATATAACTGGGAATACATTGTTTGCTTTAGACCCTAAATATTTGCCACTGTGAAGAAAAGAACAATGGAGGTAGCAAAATTCTATGATACTTGCTCTGAGTTGAGTCATAAAATTTTGAATTTATTGTACCCTGGGAAAGATAAACAAATAAACAAAAAACCTACCCATAAGTATATTTTCTGTAAAATTCCATAATTGATCCGTATGAGAATATTAATGAATTTCTTTGTTGTTTTTTTCCTGTCATTAATTTTGTGTGTGTGTGAGCTGTGTGTGTTGTTTCATTAGGTTGTTCATTGAGAGAGAAGGGGAGAGAGAGAGGGAAAGAGAGAGAGAGACATTTAAAACATATTATACCACTATTATGAAAATTTTGTTTTGTTTTAGGTAAAGCTAATTTTCACCAAGTTTATCATCCCGGCATCTACTAAACTATAACAAACAGAAAATACGTGCTTGCCATTTTTTCTAGAGTACAACAGTGACATACTTTATCTTTTAAAATAATTAACTTGCATTCCCATGTAATGCAGATGTACTCACTGCATAGTTGTGGCTATTTTTTTTCTAAAACTAAAATATGTAGTCAATCTTTTTTCTGTAATTCTCCTGGTGGGATTTAATGATTTTATATTCAAAAATCAAATAAGTATAATTAACAAAGGGCAAGTTTAGTCAAAAGGCAGGCTTTCCTCTATGGTTCTTTTAAATGTAACATTTTTCCTTTTCAGATGCTAAATATACATATTTGCTCTTGTCATAATTATGAAATTGGGGGTTTCTTTTCAAGTAAGGCAGTTTTCTCGATAAAGAATTTCCCACTGGGCTGATGGGAAATAATATTTGGTCACTGTTATTTCATCCCTACTAAATAATTCAAATGCTTAAAGATTAGAAGATGATTCTTAATCTAAGAGATATTCTCGAGAAGGTATTTTAAGCCAAGTATTATTCTAATAGAATATATTTGGGAGCAGCACTGTAACTCAAAATCCTTCATATACCTCTATTTAAGCAAACTTAGGCTTGTTTTTTCACCTTGACAGAAGACAAATAGAATTAGGATCTCGGATTTGTGTTCCAGCAGCTGCTGAGTCCCCTACACAGTGATGTCACTGCCCGCATGGGCAGACCAGGGTAACTAGTGACTTTCTTGTTCCCATTTTTAAACTCTATTATCATCTCTGAGGGTGTTTTTGTTTCCCATTCTCATAACTGACCACTGGAAAAAGTCAGGCTTAATCATAGGCTATTTTTGTGAAATCTATTTCAAGCACAATTGGAGTTAGTGTTTTGCAAGTACCACATTATAAGAATCATCAGATTGAGCACCTACTGTATATACAGTTTATATACATTATTTTTAATCCTCCTAACAAGCATGCATTATAAAAGTTTTTTATGCTCAATTTGCAAGGTCTCAAAGGGTTGAACAATTTTTGCAAAGCTACGTAGCTAATCATCACTAGAAATGGCAGGGAGAACAGGGTTGTGGTTAAAGCACGGGGTCTGGTGCCAGACTACTTGGATTCACACCAGTTTGGTCACTTTAACGTCACAATCATCACAAACTTACTTAACTGGTAGATTGTTGTTATGGGTTGAATTGTGCCCCCCAAAGTGAGATGATCAAGTCCTGACCCCTGGTTCCCATGCATGTGACACTGTTTGGAGATAGTAATTTTGAAGATATTATTAGTTAAGGTGAAGCCAAATCAAATCAGGGTGGGCCCTAATCCAATATGACTAGTGTCCTTTTAAGAAGAGGAAATTAGAGACAGAAGAGAGAGAGAGAGGATGGCCATGTGGTACAGGCAGAGATTGAGTTATAACACAAATTGAAGAAGTCCATGGATTGCTGGCAAGCCACCACCAGAATCCTGGACACTTCAGAGGCAGCATGGCCCTGCCGGCACATTGATTTTGGACAGCTGGCCTCCAGATCAGTGAGAAAATAAAGTTCTGATGTTTTAAGCCACACAGTCTGTGGGTACTTTATTATGGCAGCCCTAGCAAATTAAGACTATAGTATAAACACACTAAATAAATATTCATTCTCTTCCTTGCTTTTGTCACCAGGAAAGTTAACTTTATTTCACTTTATTTCCAATTATCTTTTCTGTTTCTAAAACAGAATAAATTAACTAGATAAATACTTAGCCAGCATTTTAATACAGAGGGAGAGATAATATCATTTATCATAGATATAATCTGGCTAGTGCTTCTAGACTCAGCTACAAGGCATAGATGTTGCTATAGGTATGCCATTTCAAAGGGAGCAAAGGTGAAAACTCTCTTACACTATATTGTGGGGCTGAGGTTAGCTCAATCTGCTGTCTGAATAATGGAGATTTTCTTTATAGAAGCAACATGTGACTGCAGAGGGAATCTGCCTAAACCTACTTGCTCTGGCCAGATAGGGCAAACAATACGCTCAGAAAAATTCAGGGAAACCTGTGCAAATAAACACTTATAGTAAGTAGTAAATTTTAAAATATTTATTAAATAGCTATTACATGCCAGCTATGTGGTAGAAAAAGTGTGGTAGAAAAAGAGATGAGAGGCTTTGCCCTTAAAATGCACACAAACACATGTATATGCATACAGATATCTTTAAAATAAATATCATATGCAGTTTGTTGATTGCTTACTATGTCAGGCTCTGTTATGCGTTGTGTGCATAATTCTTACTACAAACTGAGAAGAATACTATTTCCCCACATTGTATGTGGAGAAATCGAGCTCTTGTGGTGGTTTAAAGCTGGATGTATCCCAAGAAAACACATTCTTCAACTTAATCCATTACTGTGGGTGTGGACCTATTGTAAGTAGGACTTTTTGATAAGGCTACTTCAGTTAAGGTGTGACCCTCCTCATTCAAGATGTGTCTTAATCCTACTACTGGAGTCCTTTATAAGAGAATGAAATTCAGACAAACAGAGAAAGCCATGGAAGCAAGAAGCTCAAAGCTCCAAACCCAGAAGAGAAGGAAAAGACCAGCAGTTGCCGCCGTAAACCTTGCCAAAAAACAGAAGAGCTAAGGATCTCCTGCAGCAGCCGGTCTTGGGGAAGAAAGCAAAACCTTGATGATGCCTTTATTTGGACATTTTCTCAGCCTCAAACTGTAAGCTAATAAATTACTATTGTTTTAGCCAACCCATATCATGTTATTTTCTGGAGCAGCCTGGGAAACTAAAACAGCCCCTGAGAAGATAAGAAATTTCTTCAAGACTAAACAGTAGGTGTAGACAGGTTTCTTTCATTCCTAAACCCACCGGCAACCTGAAATATGAAAGGACTGTTTGATACACAACTCCATTTGTATTTGTAGTAAGGTATTCTGACTGTTTATTTAGATGTGCCTGTTCCTTCCTGAAGGAAGGGGCTGTGTTTGATTAATCTTTGTATTAACAGTGATTAACATTGTGCCTATAACATGGTGAGGCCAAAGTAAATGCTGAACAGAAGGAATGAAGTAAGGGAGGGAGAGAGTGGGGAGAGAGATAAGGGAGAGGGTGGAAGGGGAAGGAGGGAGGAAAACAGCAGGTTACTCTGATGTAGATATGATATAGGGACACCACCACAACCACCCCCCCACACACACACACAAAGGCATACAAATTCATGCAAAACGAAGCTTGAAGCTAAATAAAATAATAGCTCAGGTTTCTTTAGCTCAAGAAAGGCGCCAAGGAGAAGATTAAAATTGTGACTGAAGGTTATAAGAGAAATAGATTTTGATAGGTAGATTTGTTAAAAGAAGAGTGGATCAGGTGGAATATAGGGATGTAGTAGGGAGGCAGGTGTGTCTGAAACAAAGTTTTAGTGAAAAATAGTGGCAAGTGATTTAAGTCAGCATGAAATAGTGGAGGAATGTAAATGCAAGGCTAAATACTTCGGTATGGAAATAGTTTCAATAAGTTCCAGATGACGTAATCAATCCTAGTAAAAATGGGCTATAACATAGATTCTTATTATTGGGTACATGCTAAGCCCACTCTTGGTTTCTGAAGTGTAACTACTGGGGAAATTCTGACGGAATACAGGCAGTAATTAGGCAAGGCGTTTGTCCTTTCCAATGGTTAGTATTGGAAACCAAAAGCAGAAAAATAGAGTTCCTGGATATCTTAGGGATAATCTAGTTTTATCTTCTCACTTTAGAGAAAGCTGAGTTGAAGAGAAATGAACAGGGGTGTATTCAAGGTTAGGGAGCAGTGACAGAACAGGAACTTGGGTTTCCTGTCTTCTTTTTAAATGGTTTTTCCACTCTAGTTGAATTTTCAGGACAAGTTATATCAGGAAAATATAACTCTGGCCTGATGTAAACTGTTTGCACTTGACGTTATAGAAAAATGCTCTTTTATCTAGATACTTCTGCATATGCATTTACTTATATCTTTGGCATGTGGAAAATTGGTTTCATAATCTCCAGAGAAAAATTGTTAATTTCTGCCTGGAGCATTCTCTCTGCTGATTCCTATCAGAATATCTGCAACCTTAAAATTAATTTTACCCTATTTGCTATGTTGGTTGTAATGAATCATATTCAGAATCACCAAAAAATTGTACAAAAGACCATATAGGAAAGAAAAAATGCTTTTCCTTTCTCAAGCTGCTTCTCTGTTGATTACCAGGTAGCTTTTTTTTTTTTCATTTCTCAGTCTCATTAGTATGAAAATCCAGATAGAAATGAAAGTAATGTATTAGCTGTTTTGGAAAAAAATGTTAAGTCAATTATACTCTTGCAAGATTTATAAGAACTAAAGTGAGTTTAAATTTGAATTGTCAAAGGAAATTTTACATGCATTAAGCACTGGGTAAAATCCATCATATGTATTTAATTATGTACTGGGTTTTGAACTGCTATATATAAAGTGGCATTTTTTTTAAGGATTCTTTTTAGAGAACTTATCCTAGGTATCGCTTTAAATTATATATGTAAGTATAATTCAGATATTCATACATTTTAGTGAGAAGGTTTGGGAAAATTGTATATATATATTTCTCATATGCATATATACGACCTGTATATATACGACATAACAAAACACAATAAACATACTTAGGAAAAAAACAATGGAGATTGTCAAGTCTATCTATTTAAGGGCAAATGCCTTAAACCTTATATATTCCAGTGTTGCTGGAAAGCCTACAACTTTCTAACACATTCCTGACAAAATGTGTACTGAATTCCTGCATATTGGGGTGTTATTTCTAAGTATGAAGAGTCTTATCTAAGCAGAGTAAGCATTGACCTTTAAATCTCCCTTTCAACTGAAATATCTCAAAACTGAGCATATTACATAAATGCACAGAGCATACGTTTCATAAATGCAAGACACTGCAAAGCATATTGAGCTATTCAAAAATATATGAGATGGGTTCCCATGTGTGCACATTGCATCTGTACACTCTCATGGTAAAATATGGACAAACCAAGCATAACTCTATGTTACAAATGATAAGATATGGTAATAATATTTTGCTTTAATAAATTCGTCTCTTTATGCGTGAAAAATTTCACATGACTCTTACCCTAATGACTTAAATATTATCCATGTGGAGCATTTCTCAAGCCTTTTTAATGTTTTCATATCTGTCAGTAACAGAGAATTATTTAAAATGGGATGAGATATTGAGAATGCCAGCAATAGTCACCATTTTTATAATTTTTACTTTAAATGAAAACTGGTATGCCTAGTAGCCCAAAAATGTAGTCACTTTTGAAATGATAGATTTTTCCTCTATTTTATTCTCTTCATCCTCCCAAAGTACCATAAACCCAAAGTAATAATGTCACCTGGTATCAGCGTAAGCCAAGTCGAGTGCAAAATTTAGAAGTGAAATAGTTTATTTTGCTAGCTTGTCTAGGGCTATTGAGCTTAAAAGAAAGAGGCAGTGTGTGTGGGAGCTCAGTGTTGATAAATTGTAGATTTACTATGAAAGTGAAACAATGAAGAAAGTCATCTGAAAACAAAAGAAAAGTGAAAATGGCTTGTGAACGGAATATTAGAATGATAGTCAAGTATCATGTATGTACATATATGTGTGTAGGTGTGTATATAATTTGAAAGTAAAATTTTCATTTTCTGTCCCTTCCTTGATTTTACATTATATAAATGATAACATTCTATATTTTAGGTACAGTTTAGGTTCTTGGTGAGATTTAAATTATTCACATTAAATAATACATATTTTTTGTCTATTATGTGTTACATAGACTTGTCTAATATAAATATAATTTAGTTAGTGTAATGTATAATCACTGAAGGATTCTTAATGTTTGGAGAGAGGTTTTTGTCTTTTTTTTTTTTGTTTGACATTTACCACAGTATCCCATGTGGCAGAGAGAGCAAGTGAAATGTCTATAGTACTAGCTTCATGTTCAAATATTTAATATTATTTGTAAGAAAGGTCTACTAACAAGGCATATAACTAATTTCCAGTAATGCTCTTAACATTTTTTTTTATTAGAGTAGTTGTGGCTTTATAGAACAATCATGCATTAAATACAGGATTCCCATATACCATCCTATTATTGATACCTTGCATTGGTGTAGTATATTTGTTACAATTGATGAAAGCACATTTTTATAACTGTTCTATTGACCATAATCCAAGTTAATCCAAGGTTTAATTTAGGGTTCACTGTTTGTGTTGTATAGTTCCATGGACATTAAAAAAAATCATTCTGGTACCATATATACAACCTAAAATTTCCCCTTTTAACCACATTCATATGTAGATTAAGTGTCGTTACTACATTCACGATGTTGTACTACCTGTATTTTGATAATTATATGATCAGATATAGTTATGCATCTGTTTTCTCATGTTTCCTGGCAATGTTTCTATAGTTTAGATAATTGTTGAAGGATATTTTATTTAATAAAACAGACAAATGCAATCAAATAGCAAGCACACCACAATCTGTTGAAAAAAAATTACATAGTTCTTTGTGTCTCAAATAACTACCTATAGCACATTACTACTCTTAATGTTAAAAAAAAATGAAAATAAGCTACTTAATTTAAAGTCTTCTTTGATTCCTTATTCTACCTCATTCCCTACTCTCCTAATTTCTGTCTTTAAAATGTTCCTCCAATCTGCCCATTCCTCTCCAGCCATGCTGCCACCACTCTCTTACCTGGGTTATGAGAATATAATCTTTCTGCTTCAATCCATTTTCATCTATGACGTTACCAACATTGCTCCCAAATGTATCTCATCATACACATACCTATTTAGAAACATTAATGTATTAACATTTTAATTGAAGAGTGACATTTCTAAGCATGGCACTGAAAAACCTTACCTACTTTCCTTGTTAACCTCATCCCCCCATATAATCTGTACTAAGCAATCTGAACAAGTTCAAGGACCCCAAACTCATGATACTATTTCATGCCTCTATACATTTACGTGTGCGTTACTGTCACTGGGATGCTCTCGCCAACTCCACTCCATTTTGTGTTTGGCAAAAGCCAATCTTTTCAAAATTCAGATCCACTGTCAACTCAAGCAGAATTCCTCCCTTGGATATGGGCTTCCATAGTGTAATGCTTTTTGCATTGCATTCCTGATTTCTTAATATTTGTTCTCTCTTGTAGACTGTGAGTTCTTACAATGCAAAGACCAAGTTCTGTTTATTTTTCTACCACTGTAGCATCAGATCTGCTCAAAAAATGTTTAATGAATTGTGGGTGAGGTTTTGAGTACTTATATTTTCTGCCAAATATACTTATTGCAAGTGAAAAGAATAGTATCTAGTTGTCTCATAAATGCCCCTACTCTCCTCAACCTCTGTCTCTGTGATTTAAATTAGGAAGAAGTCAATTTATTCTTCTGTTATAGGTAAACATTATAGTACTTAATTGAATCAATGCCCAGTGCTTCTTGCCAGAATGTTATCATTTGCGGTAGTAGTTTTCTTGTCCAGGAAAATGTTAGGTTTTTTTTTGTTGTTGTTTTTTTTTTTATTAAAATACATTTACCATGCACTCTGTCTTCCCAAACTATTTTGAGCAACTACTTCTAATGATTTAACTTGCAGGATTGTGTGCCTAATAGCTTTCTGTTTAAAATCCTAGCACAGAGCTTTCTAAAACCGACGTGTTCTACATGTAAACTCTCCGCAAACAGCATCTGAATTATAGGCAGAGACACACTTTAGGAGCTGCCAGAATTGTGTTTGTTGTGGCTGCCTGGTTAGCTGCTGCTTGAACAGCTGAAGTATGAGCGGATTGATCGATTAGTGCCAGCTCAAAACAAGGAGTACGCCAACCTAAAGGGAAGTCAGAGTTGTATTCAAAGCTAGATTGATAAAATTGGACTGGGGATAGGTAGTGAAAGGGTGAGACAAGCTATTATATGAAGGCACCAGTGTGTCTTAAGAAATAAGAGATAGTTTGTATGTAATATTTCAAAGATAGTATTTCATTTATACTTGCTATAATGGAAAAGGGGTCCATTTTGACTCAAAGGACTGTGCCTGCTTTCATATATAAAGTAGAATGGGCAATGAAGTTAGGTGTTGAAAAAATTCTATTTAAAACCTAGCTTCGAACCGAGCTATTCACCCTAAATGAATAATTGTAATAATTTGTTTATTACTTTGTGTGGAAGTAGAGGCTGCTTGTAATATAAAACTGTTAACTCAATTATATAAACATTATTTGATGAGCTTTGCAACAGAAAGTTCTATCTTCAATCTAGTTCATATTATATTTAGAATAATGTATGTGGATGACCAACAAAATCAAGGTAGTTTAGGGTAAATTCTGACTAGATATAAGTCAAAAAATATCAGGAGAACTTTCAGAAGCCGCTCAAATATACATGAGCAGTTGGATGGAAGGAAGATGAGAATCTCCCTGGCCAGAGTACCCTCAATTAGGATGGTGTCATCTAGAGGTACATCTACCCAGGCTACTCATTCTGCAGACCAGCCTCCTCACTGCAGTAAAGATGTGGGTTCATTAATCTAGAAATTCTTTTAATAAAAATACCTTTAGAGGTATGTGTTTGTGTGTGTGTGTGTGTGTGTGTGTGTGTGTTGTGTGTAAAACTTGGGCTATAAGGAGCATTACTAGAAAACTATAAAACCCATTCTATAGATTTAGAACTATAATTTTAGCATACAGTTAAACACAAGCATAAAATGTATATATTTACATTTTCAAATATGTGGCAGAAATATTTTGTTAATTGTATGTTCTGCAAGACAGTAACTAGTAAAAAAAATCATAAAGCAATCTTCTTGGTTCCAGTCGAGTTTTGATTCCTTTTCTTCTTAAGATTCTGACTTTGCTTTTTCCTGGTCTATCTTGAGTTGTGCTGGAAAGTTGCTTTCCTGATTTGAAATCTCAATATTATTTGCAGAAAAGTTCAATCTTTATCTCAATAATTTTGCAAAAATCCTCTGAAAACACAGACTCTGTATGCTGCTGCTCCAGAGGATCTGTTTTTCTTCCTTTATTCTCTGCAAAATGCTGGCCACCAGGTACAAATTATCCGGGGAATATAGCTTCTCTTGCTATTTACATGGCTCTTTCTGAGTTTGATGGAATGAGATTACGAGATTTCCCTGTTTCCTCTGGTGATGAAAAGGAGGTTTTATACTCTGCTTGTTTGATGCAAGAGACACTTCCTGATAGAGTTCATGCTAAAAGTGCATTTGTCTTTGGGCAGAAATATGAATGTCACGATACTTCCTATAACATTAACAACTATACTTCCTAGCCCCAGTAGGCCAGAGTTTTACTATTTAACTATTTCACATCAATTATTGGAAATTATTTGTAGTCAAAGTAAATAGGGTGAAATGGCCACACTTATGTTAAAGGGATGTTACTAAGCTCATCCTACTGGTTTAGAACTATGGTCCAATTAGAATAGTATTATAATCCTCACCATGGCATGTGGTGTGATTAATCAGGAACATGGGTTATATCCTTAATATTACTTGATAGATTAAAATGTTCAGTTAATGATGGTCAGCCCAGCCTCTCTTAATAATCTATAATGATTTATTATGATGATCTAACCATTGCTCTTTTAACTTCTTCATCCAATTTATACTTGTAACTTCTGCATCCAATTTATACTTGTAACTTCTGCCAACTTTTGGATAATTATTTGCTTGGAAAACGGCTCAGAGTTGAGAGGATAATACTGTTTACTTATTTCCTAGATTTGTTTATTTTTAGTTTTCAAATGATTTACCTTTAATTTTCCATGTTCTAGATTTCAGCCTATCTAAAATCTTTAGATATACTCAAAGAAATGTATATACCTGTTAAAATTTTTTAGATAGAGCAAATTTTTTTGTATAATTAAGAACTGAAATATACAAGTAATGACATGAGTGGCCGATAGAATGAAAAATGGGAGGCTAAATGGTGATGGAAGCACATTTTTCATTTGCTTATTTTTTTTCACAATGTAGAGGGGAAAGGATGATATAAACATATGTAGTAGCATACCCATTAACTGGCATACAAAATCACTGAAGCAATATAATTCAGCAGAGAGACCAAAGGCATGTAATGAGAGTGAGAAAGCAGTTTTGATCGTTAGAATGAGTCAAAAGCAATCTCCTGCCTGTTTTCACTTGCATAGATGACAGGGGAAGGAAAACGTTCTTTTCTTTTGAGACAGAAACAGGACATCAGTCAAAATGATAAGAGATGTCAATATAATATTCCTCTGAATCAGGTACCACAGAGTTAGAGACCTGGGATGAGAGTTTCTAATCTTTTTATTTGTTTCACTACTCTGGGCATTGGGGTAATTAACTTCATATCAATATATATCTAAATAAGTTAGCAGTTCTTAGTTGGGAGAAATAAAAGTAGTGGGAATAATATAGTCTGTAAGATCAGTAAAATATAAGACTTTTTAATCCTTTCTATGTAAGCCTGAATAATGTAACTCTATTCCTTAAAATGGGTATGAAATTACCTTTCTCACAGGAATTTAGTGGATGTTCATAAGTATATAATTATGTATATAAAATGTCTTTGCAAGGAAGGCCTTGCCTAACAAAGGATTTTTATTCGGAGCTGTTAGTAAATTCTCTCAGGGAATAACCAAAAAATCAGTTATTTTTATGCTAGCAAGAAGAGTCATAACATATATATAGCACTGTTTCATTTTATTACTTTGTTTTATTTCCAAAGAAAACTACATGAAAGGAAATGTGTATGTTACTGGCACTATCCAAAGGAAAACCTTATTTTAAAATTATCTTAATCCCCAAGGCTAAAATTAGATCATGGGCATGTTTATAGTATGAAATCAGTAAATATTCACTCAATTCTTATGCCCTACACTATTAAAACTGAGATTTTTCTTTTTAAATATGAAATTCAGGCTAATCAAGGCTTCTGAAAAAAGATACCAATGAGAAAATGTAAAATTCAGCAGATATGTACTGACATGCTAAAAATGGTGCTAAAACTGAACAGTAAACTTTAACATAAGGCATATAGTAAAAAATAAATTTTATGATTATATGGGAAAGAGATACAGAGAGGAAAAAGGTCTAAGGAATTAAATAAGCCTCTTAACAAAGTTAACTGTAAATTCAATTATTCAGTCTTTGTACTGCATGGGTTTCCACCATCCTCAGTAAAAATTCCATAAGGAGAGACAAACCTTGTGTTTGCAGTTCCATAAGTACCTACCTCACAGCTGGAAGGGTAAGGCTCACAGCTGCTATTTTTATTGGGGAGGAAATTAACTGAGATAATTTATATAAAATGATCGGAACATGCCCGGCACAAAGAAACCCTCCAAAAAATTTTAGATATAATTTATTAGCACATATTGATTGAGTCATTCTTCTCACAATTATATGTTGTGCATTATATGCATTAGGCAGATAATGACAAAGAATAAACTGTGCAGAGAAGGACGAAGACTATGTCAATTAGCTACTGCTGTGCAACAAACCACTCCAAGACTCAAAGGTTTAAGACAATAAGCACTGCTTTAGCACATAAATCTGCAAATCAGTTGGGTGATTCTTCTGATTTCCACATGGGGGTTCTGGTGGTGCTCACTCTGATTCTGTGGTCACAACATGTTGTCTGGGAATTGCTTTCCTGACCTTGACTGGACTCTTTCAGTTGTCTGCTGCTGGGACATGGGGCAACTCTGCCCCAACAGGCTAGCTCAGGCTGCTTCTCCTGGCAGAGCAGAAATTAAAGAGCAAGAACAAGAACACAAAAAGGTTGTAAGTGTTGCATTCTGTGGGTCAAAGCAAGTCTCAAGGCCAACTCTAATTTAAGATAGATAGAACAATCACTTAATGAATAGCATTCATTGAATAATTACAGCATGCCTTGGTACCTAGGTGTATTCTAATTTCTTTCCATATTATTTATTTCACTTAATACTCACTTAATACCTGGGAAATAGGTACTCTTTTTCACCCAGTTTGCAGCTGAGAAACTGAGACAAAAAAAGGTATTAAAAGTTTTCCAAGGCCACATATCTTATTTATAGAGCTATGACACTATGATTCCCAGACTCTCTGACTCCAAAGTGATACCCTAGCATCCACAATACATTGATTGCCCCTCCATGTACACCCCCACTTATGAAACCAATCATTTGTTATTATGTAGTATTTTCCCACCGAGAAGACTGAGGCCAAATGTTTATGTGTGACTAAGATTAAGTTCAATTAATAGCGCTCTACTGTCATTGAAATTTCCCATACCTGGTGCATTTAAAAAGAAATACATAGAATGTGTTTATTCGACTTAGGCTGCTAAACAGAAAGAGAAGAAACAGCTACTCAAATGGCTTCTTACAAGTTTTGGATTATGTTAATAACTTGCTGGAAACCTTTATGCCTAGCAGTCTTTTCCTGAAAAGCATATGCAAAGGTTTTTGTTCAATTATGGAAACTGAGAGACTGGAAGTTCCATTAGATATAAAATGAGGAATTTTGCTGATTAAACTGAAAAATTTAAAACTAGTGTGTCATCTTATATATAAAACAAAAGATTTTGTTGATGGAAATTGAGTATTTCAGCCAAATAGTTCATGGCTTTGAATATCAGAGAACAAATCTTCAAACATATTTTATCTAAGGATCAAATTTACATCACTATAGTAAATTTTGTCATGACATGTTTGTTGAAAGTTATTGTTGAATTGTCTGTATTTATTAATAAAATTCTATATTGAGAGACACTTTCACATTTCAGATGTTGTAAAATCCCCTTGGGGTCTACTGTGGTTTAGGTTCAATTTCAATATATTTGTGATTTCAGAAAGATTCAGTACTAAAATATGTGATTCATATTTATTCTAGAAAATTAATTTATTCTAATAGTAAATATTCTCAGTATGCCTTATATGTGGTATAAAGCATATTTTGTATTTTGCTCAATAAGATTAGGCAGAATTTCAATATTTTCAGTAATTTACTATCTTAAATAAGATGGACATTTGTCCCAAGTTTTCATGTGTAGACATAGTCTTCACTCATAATAAAACAAACAACCACATCACTCAGAGGCATAGCATTTCTGAGTTGTGAGCACAGTAAGAGTGAGAACTGTGAGATAAGGGACTTCCCAACCTTAATCTTCCCTATACAATTAACTCAAAATAATGCCAAATTATTCCTGCAATGGATTATAGTTTTCACATGCTCTATAATTTTATATGTTCTAACTATTGACTTCATTGTTACTTTTCGTTAGTATGCCATGGAATCTGGAGAGAGTTCAAATCAGGCTAGGACTAACTCAGTGATTTGGACAAATAGTGACTCCAAATAGTAATTTCGAATATATAGTAATGAGGATTAAGTGGATTAATAATTAAATGTTTAGAGCCGTGCATGGCATATAATAAACCTTCTATAAATATTGCTATTGTTTAAATTCTAGAAGTTCATTATACAGACAGATGCTTGTTAACTGAGATATTTCTTTTTCTTAAAGTTTCTTTACATCCCATTTGGCTGCCTTTTTGTAAACTAACCAGTCAGCAGCAATAGAAGTGTTCCCCCAATTGATTAAACTTATTAGGTTTGGTGACTTATGTGGTACAGAATCTTATAGACATTTCGTTATTCTAAAAGCTAGTTGCTCACTGACCTGAAGGTTTATGTGCAGAGCTGTGTCTTATCTAAATGCCTTCCTAGGAACTTATAATCAGTGGAGGTATGACTGGCATCACTGATTTGCATGAATAATTTGTATGTCCATAAAAGCTATTATTAGGATGGCAAAAATATAATATTGAGCGTTTAATAACAAGAATAAAAACCATTTTAATCTCTATTTAAGGTCTTTCTTGAGGGAAAACATTTTGAAATGAGAATCTATCTTTATCAATACTGTATGTTCAGTTGGTGTGTAACATGCTATGAGTTCTCAGGATGAACAGGAAGCTCAAATCAATGAGGCAGAGCCTCTGTGTTGTTTGTCGTATTTGAAATAGTTTCATTTCTCTGTGAGATTGTTTCCTGTTGAGAAGAACCTTATAATTAAAAACAGCAATTGGAAAACAATTATAATGCAGGTATTTTGACAATGAGAGCACCTGGTATATTTTCTAGAAATAAACTGACCTATGGATATTAATGATAGTGTTCTTTCTAGGCAGAATTTACATAACCACAGAAAATTAGTCTCTCTGTCCATTCATTTGAAAAGAGCATGGAGTATTTAGTAGAGAGGAGGTAATTATGCAATTTGGGATAATAGTTAGATTTACTGTCTAAGACTGCTGTTCTGAACACTACATGAATTTTGGCATAATTGACAAGATCCTGTTTAGATGAAAGCTGATTCATTTTTTCAGGTCTTCCTTTATGCTCCTTTTTTATTCTTATTTTTTTTTTAAATGAGGAAGTCTAGCATTGCAAGCAAATATGCTATTCAATATTAAAATTGACCTTTTTTGTTTGTATTTAGAAATTATTTATTCAACAATTCGAATTGCCATAGATCAAAATTTTGTTCAAATTATAATTGCTTTTTTTTTTGTCCAGTATTTCATTAACAGGTCTGCCATGGTGGTCCCTAAAGTTTATAAAATAAATAAACCCCTTAAATTCCATCTTTTCTTCAGATTGTTTGATATCTGTATCTGTAGCTATAGGTAGATAGATAGATATACTAATTTCTTCTTCAGAGAAAATCACATCTACATCAATGAAGTCAAGTGTCAAGCTGAAACCATTCTCCATTTGACTTTCCTCTTAAGAGACAACCATAAAATACTTGTAGTATTAAATATATTTTTGTTTTATTTTAATTATAGTGATACTTAAGTATTATATCTCAAAATCTTTATTTAACCAGAATAGGTCCTCTTCCAGCAC
Organism: Choloepus didactylus; assembly: GCF_015220235.1. Taxonomy (NCBI): domain Eukaryota; kingdom Metazoa; phylum Chordata; class Mammalia; order Pilosa; family Megalonychidae; genus Choloepus; species Choloepus didactylus. The sequence goes on from NC_051309.1 coordinate 32,734,704, forward strand.
CTATTGTTCCCTTCTCTTCTATATAATTTATTTCCATTTTTGCTCTCTGTAATATAGGGGATCTAAAAATTAAGCATTTTGTATGGATCATCCTGTAAATTACCTTGTTACAGTATAACACTGAGTAAGCAAATCCAAAATTTTACATAAATAAAATTTTACACTTACTTTGGTCTGTGAAGTTGTAAGAACTGTCTTTAAAAAAGCTTTTAGAAATAGAACAAGGCATTTTATCTATTGAATTTTGGGCAGACGGGTATGAAAAATTTTGCAAAATCATAGAATAACTCAGTAGCAATCTGTTATACTTTTAATGTTTTCACTTAATTGATTTACAACTTTAGAAAGTTAAAAGTTAAGCATTTTAGTACTTAAGCTTATCATTGAAGCTGTTTTTACTTATTCTGCTTTTAATTTTTCAATCAAAATTTTTCTAGTCAATAGAAATCGTCTTATTCTAATTATATATCTTATTAATGTATAATAAATTATATATAACAGATATTCTACTTCTGACATTTAATTGTTGAATAATTGCAACTCTTCCTGTGGTGTCTGTGGAGGAATAATAAATCAACATATTGGAATTATTTAAAACACCAAGAATCTATTGAAATACTGCCTCCTCGGTAAAATATCACCCAAAATCCGTATTCAAAATTCTCTTTTCTGTTAGCACAAAATTGGTTTTCAAACTTGTTTTAGGCCCTCCATGAAATTGCATCATTAATCATAAAGTTTATCGGATCATTTTAGCAGTGTTTATCTCAATATCAGCCACCTCACTCACACAGAGACATGCACACTCACACACACTCACACAAACACACGCACACTTACGACTGCAAAAGGAGAGAGAAACTTGAGCATGTAAAACTAATACATGCAAAATTCCTATTATTAAATCAGATCCCTTAAAAAAAATTTGTGAGAGCTATCTTTCAAAGACTTCCCTTAAAGCATGAAATTGTTATAGGGCATCCTAATTTAGCCAGTCCACAGAGCTATCTGTGATGGCAGAAAAGGGTTCTTTCTTGAAATGGATGCTTCATTCTTTCTCTCCCAGTAGCTGTTCAACGTCCTTTGTCTATTTATATTCATTATTGCCGCTGTAGAACAGTGCGGTTTTTCATTACTTCATTGGCATGGGATGCACTGATTCAGTTTTGCTGTCAGTTGTGACCTCTTTCCTTCCCTCCCCCACTTTTACTGACTGAAAATCTACAAACGGAAGAAACAACATCCACAGTATAATACAGTACAAAATAAATAGCAAGTTGCAAATTAAGTTGTCATGTTTAGCTTTAATAGAATTGCATGCATTGAACAAAGAACACAAGGAAGCTTTTGAAAAAGCATCGTATTTTGATGATGTTTTGTACCTAATGATTTTTTAAAGCATGCTAAGTGTTATTATCAATCTTATGGATTCTTACTATATTATTATTAAGGATAATTTTTATTCTAAGATATTCAAGTGAAAGAGAAGAAGCAGTTTTGTAAGATGATTGACATGATAACTTCACAGTTTTTTTGTGAAATATGTGCAGCTATTTAGTATGAATTGTTTAAATCATTCTCATCTTATATCTTAATTTTCTAAGACTAGCATGAACATCTGGTGTATTTTGGTTTTTAAAGTTTCCCATATACTATATTGTTTTATTTGTTTTCTTCAGTAGAATGGAAAACTTAAGGGTTGTTATTTTCTTAAATTTTACTCTGAGTAATAATATCAATATAGTATAATGAATTATTTATTATGACTTACATTATAACTAGGAAAACAATTCTTGAAAAATACATATCTGATGCCTTCCTTCTTTCTAATAAACATGGATAGGAGGAAGTGATATTGAATTTTAAAGCAGTTTAACAAAAGTAATTGGATCTCACACAACAGAAAATCAGTTTAAAATATACATTTTGCCAACTCAGAGAATTCAGTCTCTTATCACTATTGAATTCACATATATTCTTTCTCTTGCTAAATGGATAAGAAAACCTCCATTGTATCCAAATGCCTTAGATATGGTTTAATGTTTTTCTCTTTCTTTACCTGCATTGTATCCAAATGCCTTAGGTATGGTTTAATGCTTTTCTCTTTCTTTACTCCCAAATAATATTACTTACAAATAATCTAGAAAAAATAAAAATGAAAACTCCACTCTCTCATTTCTGGGGGCTATAGAATATATAAAAATTCCCCCTATATATGCAATTTAAAGAGATTTCTAGAAAACCCATTTTAGTCAGTGGAGGGGAGAGAACTGATACTAAGAGGTCTAAAGCCTCTAAAATAAGTGCCTCTGACACTGGAAAAGACTGTCTTGTGCTGAAAATATCTTACAACATTTCTGGATCTTTCCCTCCATGCAGGCCTCATTATTGTTTCTGACACCCTTAGGACCAAAGTCTCTGAAAAAGCATGAGACACCTTTGGTTTATCAAAAGTAGATTTGGGTATAAAAAGTTCCATAAAGACTCCTCAAAAAATTTTCTGATTGTATAGGCAGTCACCATAATGCTGTTTTTATGAGCATCTTGTTTTTCATAGAAACTTCTACCATAATATACTTCATGAATGCTTTCCAACGCACATCAAAAGATTTAGCTGTGGTTTACTGATATCACTTAACTTGCAGTGGAATTGAAGCAGGCTAATTTTGTGTCTTGACCAATTATGTGGTGTGCTCAATGGCATTGTCATCAGAGTTTGCATAAGTGGTTTATGGGGTTTCTTGAGGGACTCCATATGTGTCATGATGACTTTGTTAGAACTTGAAAAATCTTGCCTCATAGTCTTGTCTTGCAGTATAGTTTCAAATCCAGTAGAATTGTGGAGGCTGAGTGAGGTAACGAAGAGGAAGCATCAATGCACTTTCATAACATGTAAAAAGGGATGAGTGTGAGCCCCAATAGTAACCATAAATTTTATAGCATTATAATTGAAAAGCTATGAATTTTATATAACATATGCCAGATTGTGTTTTAAAATTTCAAGCAACTGGGGAAAATTTAAAGGCATTTTGGACCCTGTCTTGAGCAAAACATCAGTAAACTTAGTTATCTGGTCTAAACTCTTACATGCTCCCATAGGTTCCAACTCAGCTTAACAATGGATGCTGTTTATTTCCTCTAGTTCCATTAAAGGCACTATTCATTAATGAATTTATTTCAACTATTCATCATCTATCTACAATATGCCAACCAATTTTCTGGGTGGAATGTTTATCAAGCCCATATTTTTTTTGTTCTATGGGTATATTAGCATGATTATGATGTTGCTAAAAACACCAATTTTTAACTTTGGATTAGGCTTTATATGTTCCTGGCATATGTATAAAATACAATGACGGATGGATATAATTGACTGAAATTTACAAGTAAAAAATCCTCTCTGCAACATATTCAGGGATGGAGAAATGGTTTCATCTTTCATCCAATACTGGGTAATGATGGCCTGAGGTACTTTATTTGAAAGGACTGTGAAGCAGAGGTTAGCTTCTGGTGGAGAGTGTCGGGGAGAGGGGATTAATGATGTCTGTTGTGTATATGGACAGAGACCAACTTTGCCATTTCTAATAAGAGGCCTAATGACAAAAGCTAAGTTTTATTCTTTTTTATTCTTCCTTGAATATTTCAGATAATGTATTGCACTATTCTTATGAAAGCAGTTGCTTTCATAACATGGATTAAAGTTACTTATGTACCTACCTTATTTCTCCTTAGAGTCTCTGCTTCTTGACGACAGGAGCTCGGTTTAATGTAACTCTGTTACCTCCCCAGTCCCTTCATAGGAGATACATAGTAAATACTTGTTGAATCAATCAATGAGTGAAAACTCTGCATTTATGTAAGATGACCTCTCCATGGCTTATAAGAACCCATCATTCTCTCTTAAACCCATGTCCAGCAGAGTAAGAAAATAGCTACACTTGGATAAGTTATGATGAAAGCTCTGTTGTCATTATGGTACTCAGATTTATTTTAAAAGGGAATTGATCATAGACATGAAATATAAGTTACCAGGAAATAGAATGAGGCTAAAGAATGGGGCGCAGTTGCTTATTAGGAGCAGAATGTTCAACTAGGGTGAACTTAAATGTTTGGAAATGGACAGGGGTGATGGTGGCATGCTGTGAGAGTAACTAACAGGGCTGAATGGTGTGTGAATGTGGTGGAAAGGGGAAGCTCAGAGTCACATATGTCACCAGAAGGAAAGTTGGAGGTTAAAAGATGGGAATGTATAAAACAGTGAATCTTGTGGTGGACATGTCTGTGATTAGCTGTACAAATATTAGAAATCCCTCTCATGAACTAGAACAAATGTATGACACTATAGCTAGAAGTTAATAATAGAGGGGCATATAGGAAAAAGATATACCTATTGCAAACTATATACTACAGTTAGTAGTATTTTAACCTTCTTTCAGCAACAGTAACAAATGTGCTATACCAAAACTATGAATCAGTAATGGAGGGGGCATGGTTAGGGGTATGGGAGGATTTGAGTTTCCTTTTTTTGTCTTTATTTCTTTTCTGGAGTAATGAAAATGTTCTAAAACTTGAAAAAAAATTAATTGTGTTGATGGATGCACAGCTGTATGATGGTACCATGGGTAATTGATTGTACAGTTTGGATCTTTGGATAATTGTATGGTATGTGAACAATTTCAATAAATATATATATATATATATGTAAATAAAAAGCCAATTCGAAGGGGGAAGAGAAATGAAACAAAATGAAGTTTCAGTGGCTGAGAGATTTCAAATGCAGTTGAGAGGTCACTCTAGAGGGCATTTGTATGTGCTATATATATATATAACCCTTTTTGGTTTTTAGTGTACTGGAATAGCTAGAAGGAAATACCTGAAACTGTTGAACTGCAACCCAGTAGCCTTGATTCTTGAAGATGATTTTATAATTATGTAGCTTGCATAGTGTGACTGATTGTGAAAACCTTGTGGCTCACACTCTGTTTATCCAGTGTATGGATGGATGAGTAGAAAAATGGATACAAAAACTAAATGAAAAATAGGGTGGGATGGGGGGATGGAATGCTTTGGGTGTTTCTTTTTACTTTCATTTTTATTCTTATTTTTATTATTTTTGGAGTAAGGAAAATGTTCAAAAATTGATTGGGATGATGAATGCACAACTGTGTGATGATACTGTGAACAGTTGATTGTACACTGTGGATGACTGTATGGTATGTGAATATATCTCAATAAAACTGAATTTTTAAAAAAGGAAAAAAAAAGGGAATTGAAATCAGCCACTGGAAGCACTCTAAATCCTCTACTAAGTTTAGGTCATTAGGTATTCTTCTTTTAGAACTCTATACTACTCTCAACTAACATTTTGATGTTGTTCTAAAATATGTGTTTCTACCTACCAGAGTCATCCATCATGTTTCCATCTTAGAAAGAATTTTAGTTGAAAATATGTTTAGTGTAAGTTACGTCTTTAAAAAAAAAAAAAAAAAAAAGAACAGGCTGTCAACCTGAGTAGTATCTAATTTTAAATCTGTTTTTGGATGTTCTGCCCTCAACTTAAAGCCATAATTTGGGTACTTACTGTGCAGACAAACAGCGAGAGCTAAAGATAAAGAGTGGCCAAATGAGGATCTTCTGAACTATCTCAGTGATATTTACTTAAAATGCTTAAAACACTAAAATTGGAAAGAACATGAAGTGTGTGTTACTTAAGACAATAAAAGAACTGGTTAAAAAAAAATCAAGAAAATTCTATGTTTTCATTTGTATACACCGGAATCAATTAAAAAGAAAAGACAAAAAAGAAAAGCTCAGTACCCTCAATATTTATTTAACAGTTATCTCCTGTTAGCTCATTCCTCCTTTTCAGCCTCCAGAGTTCTACTCTAAATTTTTTGAGATTGGGGTAGATAATAGAAAAGTTCAAGTGTACTGTGTCATTGATCTACATTTTTCTACTTAATGCAGTTTTCTGTTTCTTGCTGGGGCCTTACTTAGGTTTTCATTAACTTTTCCACCATGTTCCAGTTGTAGATTCATTTCATAGGCTTTTATATCTTTTCTTTTTTCCTGATAGGAAATGATTGATCTGCTCACTCATTCTCTGTTATTTTTCATACTCATGTGCTAATATCCTGTAGAACCATCTTTTATTACATTTTAGCCTTTATGTTCCAGCCTGCCCATACACGTAAAAAGGAAGAAGGCTACTAGCTCTAATATAGCTTCTAAATCAGGATCTAACCTAGATTAATCAGTCGTAAGTCTGTAACCATTGAAAGCCAATATTTATAATTAATCCATATACTATAATTTAAAGCAGAACCAAAATCTCCTATAAAATTAATGGCAAATATAAATTCATCCACAGGTCATACATCCAGTCAAGAGACTCATTATCTTTCTCTATTTTGTTTTGCCTCACTTTTTTCTTCCGTTTCTTTTATTCTTACCTTCCACATACTCACTCTCTGTTCTTCCCTTCCTTTATTCCTTCTTTCCATTCTCTCTTCCCTCCCTTTCCTTCCTTCCATTTTTCCATTTTTCTTCTTTCCATTTCTTCTGTCTTTTCTTCCTTGCCCACTATTTTTTCCTTGCTTTTAGTCCTTTCCTTCTCCATTCTATTTGTGATGTATTTTCCATATGTTCACTGATATAACTACTTAGTTATAATGGAAAGAGTAGATAATAAAATCAAGAAACAATGTACCTGCTTGCCTGCTTTCCTTTCTTCAACATGTATGTATTGAGAATTTCTTATGTGCACATACCTAGGAACATTGCCAAATCTCATTTATTCCCCACAATTTCCTTACAACTGAGTAGGAAGAGGCAGTGGTTTAGCAAGGTTAGTTAAATTCCACAAATCCACACAATGAGTTGTAGGTGTTAGAATGCAGGTATGTCTACTCCAGGGTCCCCAATGTAGTCATACTCTTTTTACCTCTTTCATTCTCTAGATTTGTTTTTTAGGCAAATTTCTTGACACCTGTTTCTTATTTTTAACCCTCTGGAATATGAGTACAATAACACTTGCCTCTTTTATTCATTCAGTAAAAGAATAATGCCCCAAATTGTGTCAGCTGTTAAATATCCAATTCCTATGATGATGATGATGATTATGATAGCTTACAGTGTGCCCAAAGCTACCCTTACCACTTTACATGGATAAATGTCTGCAATCTGTAATGACAGCTTGGCTGTTCCATCTCAGTGAATGTTGTTGTGTCAAGTATAAATAACACATGATCACAGTCACAGGTCAATGCTAAGACTAAGAGATTCCTTTGGGCCTTATTTCCTTTGCCCATTGTCCTCATTTTCATACACAGATGTTTCAACAGGAAAAATTACATTTCAACCAAACTCAGTTCTGGTTGAAGAAGATGTTCATTTAAGGAAAATCTTGGTGAGATGAGGTAGCATATTTGAATTTGCATTTTTAAAACTCGTTCATGTAGAAGAAAACTAGTAAGAAGGCAGAAAAAGCAGAAGGAGAATATCATTGACTATGACTTGCTTCCTTCACTGTAAAGGAACAAATTAGAAGAGTTATCATCTATAAATGATTGCCTAAAACTTAAGAGAACCATTTAAGACTAAAATTATTTATTTAATGCTGATATCTCATGTTTTTAGTAAGCAGTAGTATGATATTCTGTTTATACATGGCCATTTGAGATATTTTATCTCTGGATTTTTTGTCTCTGTATCTTTTCAAATAAGTAAGGAAAATATGATTACTAGTTCAAAATGTGTTGTTGTTGATAGCTTTCCCTACATGTAGCTAAGTATCCCCATACTCCAAATGGGAACAACATTTAACAGTTTATAACCTCCATCAGGGGTTTGGGGAAAATATGTCTGTCATAAAATTCATTTATTTTAAGTTATTTCAATTTAATTAACAATAACCTAATTTTGCACGATAATGCTATCTTGGTGATTTATCCCTAAGTTTCATAGGAAAAACTATGTAGATCCTTTTAGTTATCTACAAGATAGCAAATTTATTTATATCTTGCTTAGCAGGAAAGAGTTTATGGTGCTTCTTCTTGCTGGTCAATAGCCTTGGGGTTAAATATTCAGTATGATCATTATTATATCAGAATCATTATTTAGCCAGAAGTTTTTTACTCAAAGAAGCAAAGGCAAGTCTATGCTCACTATTTTGAGATATTTAGCATTAACTATCTGGACACATCGTCAGCAGCATATTTTATTTTACTGTTTTCCCAAATTCATGAATAATGTATTACCAGTCATACTTCTCAGATCATCTTATTCTGAATCCCAAACCTGACTGCAATTCTAAATACATTTAATCATGCCATATCCCTGTGTGCTTTTTGGAAGCCATATAGGTATATCATGGGTAGATAATTAGTCCTCATTTTGACTGGACATTTTTAATAGCTAAATGACACTTCTTAATACAGCTTAAAGGATAAATGAATCCCTTAAGTCACTGCTACCTTTTATTCAGAGAGGCAAGTTCTCCTTGACAGTTAGTTTAAAAGACAAGTTGTCTCAAGATATTTGTTTTCCCTTTCAAATTCTCCTGCTTTTACACTTAAGCGCTGCATTATTTAAGCCAATTAACATGCAAAGCAGAAACCTGTTTCTTAACTTTTCCCCCCTCTTTTTGAAGGTAACTTAATAGACGATAACTGGGATTCTATATCTTTTGTACCTTCTAATCTGTTCTTTAGATCTAATTCTTTTTTTTAATGCCGATGTACTTGTGAGGTAACAGATTATTTCTAATTAGTATAGAAAGCACATATTGTCTTTAAGTTCTTTTATTTTACCATCTTTTCATGCCCCAAGAGAAAAAAAAAAAACAAAAAAAACTAGGATTTAAGCAGTAAAAAAATGTGATTTTAAAATGTGCAAAACAATAATTATGTAAAAATTGTTTCTTTAGGGGAAATGTGAGATTATACCGTTTTAAGTAGATGACAGAGTACTAATTATTATTTATAACCTTTATTATTATATACCTTCAAGTCACAATAGATTAAGTTTCAGTTAACTTTTAACAGCTAGTAATTATAAAATACAATGCTAACTGTCAGAAAAATCATTAACTTATGTACTCCTAATCTTTGGAATGAAATTACTTTACATTTCTTCTTCTAAGCTTCTTGTAATGTGCATTTTTAGCATTTATTGATTTAAATTAATTTAACATTAAAGGTGTCCTTTTTCATATATAATTCTGGGGCTTTATTTTTAAAAATTCATTTGGCATTAAAATTTATAAACAAAGACATGACTCTGTAATCATTCATATATAAAACTATTGTTTTTCTGTAGTCAATTGACAAATATACTAAAAAATAATGTTTTGACCTTTTTAATTTATGCTGAGAAAAGAGGACATTGAGTAAAATTAAGTAATTTTCAACATTTCAGAAATCAACTTGTACCATTAAAATATATGCAGGGGAAGGATGCATGGAATACTAGAGCAATACTAGTGATAAGAGCAGAAAAACCTATTAAAGACTTCTATGTGTTGGCCATTTTGCTAACATGCATTTTCTCGTTTAATCCTCAGAACAACCCATTGACCTAGACTTAGAGTTAAGTAACTTGCTCAAGGTTATGGTGCTGGTAAGTGGCAGAATGTGAACTCAAATTAGAATTTCCTTACTCAAATTCTGGTCTTGTACCCACTCTGCTTCATGTATCCTCTTTAATGACCACAAAGTGAAAGTAAAGATAAACACAGTGCATGGTTCTTTGGTTCTTGTGCTCCAAGATATGGTTATGAAATATACTAGTTTTGTAATTGTACTTGAAGACATCACTATCTCATGTTTTTATATACATAGCTTTTCCCATTCCTGCAGCTTATGTCTCAGCTTCACAGATTGCAACAAAAATTTTGATATTATTCAGTTGCTTGATTAATATAGGCAGTCAAGTTGAAAAGTCTAGCCCAAATATTAGTTTGTGTTTATTTTCTTTTAAGAAATCAAAGCAGTCTTTCTTCCCTAAGTGAACCAACCCAATTGTGACCAATGTCCTACATAATCTCTTTGATATTTTGTTTGCCAGAAATAACCATCCAAATCAGAAACTGCCTTTCTGTTCTTAAAGAGGTTATTTCCAATTCTCACATTCAGTTCTCCAAGGAGTGGTTCAGAATCCCCTCAGAAGTTTCTGCCAAGCACACTCTGATTTTCAAACATGGCTTTTCTGTCTCTGGAATGACAGTGATGCAAAGCCTCGTAATTGGAGCATCTTCCTGCCATGTGGAATTAGAAATAGACCTATACTGTGATGGTGAGACATTTTATGTGCTGAATATGGCTTTAGCAATCATAGAACTTTGAGGCTTTTGATGTGCATAGTAATTTAGGTTCTTTAACTTGGATACAAAATCCTTTATCCCATTCAAGGACCGCCTGAGGGACAGCTGTGAGAGAAAACCCCAAGGAAGGACAGATCAGATACCAACAGTCCCGTCTTGTTGTCATTCCTGCCCTGGACCCTCCTCCCACACATGTGTCTCAAGTTTTCATCTTTCTAGCTGTCCAAGCTAAATATGTCCCCCTTATTTCAAGTGGTCCACCATACCTGACATCCAGGGACACTTGCTTTTTCTAATGTTATTTCTCTATAACAAGGTAAATGTTTTCCTGTTTTGATTCAGCTTAGACAAAGATGGGTCTTTTTTCAAACTTACAACATGTGTCTGTATTACAATGGTGTGTTATTGATTGAGAGGTAGTATAGTACAGTAGTTAAGAGAACAACGCTAAGTCAGACTACCTGGGTTTGTAATCAAATTCTAGATGCATACCCTCAGGTAATTCTCTTAATTTTTCTGTGCCTTTGTTTCCCCATCTGTAAAATGGGGGTTCTATACTCTCTGTCATGTGGGGTTACCATGAGAAATGAATGAGTTAATAAATGCAAAGTTCTTAGAATAGTGCCTGACATATAAATATTTCTTGAGTGAATGAGTGAATGTAATTTTGAAGCTTACATTACCACAATAGTGGGACCTATCCTTACTCTACCTGGAACCTTCTTGTCTGTTTCATGCAATAAAATTAATTTCTTCTTTTTTCCTCCTCATGTTGGAATTTCCATTGAGTTCCCCTGTCCTGTCATAGCAAGTCCTCAATTCCACAAATCCTCAGTTTATTTGCAGAATAGAAAAGGCTGACAAGTTTGCAAGCAGACATTGCCAGCATTTCCCATCTGATGATCCACACAGGACACGATCCAAGGGTTAATACAGTTCCCACAAATTTTAAGTATGCCATTTAAATGAAAATCCCCAAAGCATATGCTTTAGTGATGATTTACACTGTTACAGTGCTTGTAGTTTTATCTTTTTTGTTTCTTATAGGACTGATTCATTTGAATTGTACAAGACACTGGCCAATACACAAAGGCTTACTGAAATGAATTCCCTCCAGCCGGTCTTCTCTGCCTACAAGTGCAGAATAGCCAGTGAAGCTAATTCATTGACCACATGGGAAAATCTGTTTACACCATGAAACCCATTTTCCTATACAGTGCTCACTGCTGGCAAAGCCAAAGCTGAAAGCACTGGCAAAAAAAATACTTAAATAAAGAGCATAAGCAGATGGTGGGGATGAGTAGCTGATCGTCACTGTCTGCTAGTCTCACTGTACTCCCTGCAAGTTGTTGCAGTACCATAATTTTGCCATGATTATCTATGAAATTATGTTGACTGTTAAGCTCTGATTCATGCTTTTCTTAAGTCATCTGTGGGAGAGGTGACATTCTAATTGCACTCCTGAATTTTTTACACTATGAGTTTGTTAAGTGCAGACACGTTTTACTAAAGAGAAAGCCTAAATGTATGTAATTTGACATTGTGACAGATAAATACTAAAGCATTAGAATAGCAGTACAATTAGACAGCTTAAATGTGTCCTACATCTTAATGTCTACATGACTTTATAAAGTCACATTAAGTCATCCTTTTTAAAAGAGTCTGTTGCCATTTTGCTGATTGAAATAAATCAAAGTCTACCAGAGGATTCATATGGATTATGAGCAGGCTCATGACAATTATACCTAATTCTAGGGAATTGAAATCCAGGGAATTAGCTGAAAATTCAGAATATCTCAAGGTAAGAAAATGTATTTACAGTAGACTTCCCACAGTGGTTACTGAAGATATCACTAACTCTTACTCTTTAGTTATCTGAATTTCATGCTAAAAAGGATAAAATTTTAGTCTCTGAAGTACAATTTGAAATGACACCTAAAGGTACAATTTAAAATTCAGGTGATGTGTGCATATTAAAATTATATTAGAGTGTATTAAATGGCATGTAATATATAGTTTACTCAGAAACAGGCAAGAATACACAGTTTTCCATTGGTATGATTCAATTGGCAGAAACTTTCAATCGTTTTCAATGTGACCCACAGAAAAAAATTCATTTTTATGCATGCGTAAAAGTGCACATACATGTATAAAAAAACTAAAACAAAATCTTCACTAAACAATCTGAACTTGAGGTAAAGTTACTTATGACCCATTAACCACCAACAATTAATTGGTCATGAACCTCAGTTTGAAAAGTCTTCATTTAAACTACCCACAGTCCTACCCATTTAAAATGTAGACATCATATAACTACTCAAAGTTGGGTTGAACTGAATTAAGTTGGCATATTGCCTGCAATAATTCCTATTAAAATGTTCCCATCTTACATGAATGGGAAAGAAAGCCTTCTGCTTTTCATCTTTTCTCTTATGTAGCATACCTTTCTTCATGATTCCATGTTGTAAAAACTTTTGTCTATGGAATAAGCTGCTCATAAGTCAATAATGAATTTTGCTTCCTAAATTTATTATTTTTTTTCTTGGCACAACAAACATTTATTTTTCTGTCCTGCAATAGGCTTTCTGCTATTCATTCTGATGTATGGACATAAGCTGCTGAAGGCTTCTTCTCAATACTGGCTTCCATGATCCCCTGGCAGGAGGCAGAGAACATGGAGCATCCTGCATTGGCTTTTTTTTTAATTCAATTGTATTGAGATATAGTCACATACCATAAAATCATCCAAAGTGTACATTCAATTGTTCACAGTACCATCATGCATTCATTACCACAATCAATTTTTGAACATTTTCATTACTCCAAAAAAAAAAAACTAAATGTAAGAATAAAAATTTTTAAAAAACGCCCAAAACATCCCATCCCCCATCCCTCCCTATTAATCACTTACTTTTTGTTCTCATTTTTCTACACATCTATCCATACATTGGATAAAGGGAGACGGAGCCACAAGGTTTTCACAATCACACAGTCACACCGTGTAAGCTATATAGTTATACATTCGTCTTCCATAATCAAGGCTACTGGATTGCAGTTCAGCAGTTTCAGGTACTTCCCTCTACCTATTCCAACACACTAAAAACTAAAAAGGGGTAGCTATATAATGCGTAAGAATAACCTCCATAATAACCTCTCGACTCTATTTGGAATCTCTCAGCCACTAAGACTTTATTTTGTTTCATTTCTCTTCCCCATTTTGCTCAAGAAGGCTTTCTCAATCCTTTGATGCTGGGACCAGGCTCATCCCTGGGAGTCATAACCCACATAGGAGTAAGGGCAGTGAGTTTACCTGCAGAGTTGGCTTAGAGAGAGAGGCCACATCTGAGCAACAAAAGAGGTTCTCTGGGGGTGACTCTTAGTCACAATTCTAAGTAGGCTTAGTCTCTCCTTTGCAGTAACAAGCGTCATAAGGGCAAGCCCCAAGATTGAGGGCTCAGCCTTCTAAATTAGTAGTCCCCAATGCTTGTGAGAATATCAGGAATTCTCCAGGTGGGAAGTTTAATATTTCAGTGTTTTTCCCCAGTCCCTCAAGGGGGCTTTGAAAATACATTTTTATTCTCTGCCCAAATTACCTGGGATGTATTGGGGCTTCACACGAGCCTGTAACATCAACCAGATCTCATTCCCTTTTCAAAGTTCCATGTAATTATGGTGCTTGAATAAACTGACCATTCAAGTTAAATTATATAGTGTGCTACAGAAAATATAGATTTTGCATTGAATAAACAACTCTTCCTTTGGTCTCACACAGAAGTTGAGGTTTTAAAACACCATCAATATTGTCCTTTACCCTTTAGTCTGATTTAACTTAGTCCTAACTGAGTCCATTTTGTTCATATATCTAATTGAAGTCTGATCTCTTTTTCAGCTTCTTTAATATTTGCTATATGGGGTAATGCTGATATTCATAGCTGCTAAACTCTGGCTCTGAGTTCTCAGGTGTCACACAGATACCCAAAGTTCCAGGGATGACCAGGTTATACATAAAGAGCTCAGCATCTCAGAATTTACAACTAGCCATTACAATTCAGGAATAGATGTAACTGCTGTAAGAGCTTGCAATCTAGGAACCATTAGTAGGAGGTTGTTGCATAATCACAACTTCATTCCTTCTTGCAGCCACTCAATAATCCATTGTATGTACACATTGCAGTTTGCTATTCTGTTCATCAGCCAGTGTACACTTAGGCCACTTCCAACCATTGTGACTCACCATAAACACCAGTGTGCAAATGTCCATTCATGTCCCTGCTCTCAGTTCTTCCAAGTACATACCCAATAACGGGGTTGCAGGACCATTTGGCAACCCCATACTTAGCTTCCTGTGGAACTACCACACAGCCCTCCAGATGGGCTGCACCATTCTACTTCCCCACCAACAGTGAATAGGTACATCCCTCTCTCCGCATTTTCTCCAGCACTTGTATCCTTCTGTTTATTTTTTAGGCAGTTTAATTCACACACCATACATTCCCTCCTAAGTAAACAATCAATGTTTACTGATAAATCACAAAGTTATGCATTCACCACCACAGTCTATAAAAGGACATTTCCATTTCTTCTGCAAAGAAAGAGGAAGAGGAGAAAAAAGAAAAAAAAAGTGATGAATAAAAAAATAAATAAAATAAAATAAAACAGTAAAAACACCACTGCCAAGAATCCCATATCCCTCCCTTATAGCCCTCTCTTATAGATATTTAGCTTTGGTATATTGCCTTTGTTACAGTTAATGAAAGCATATTACAATGTTACTGTTAACTATAAACTCTAGTTTGCATAGATTGTAGTTCTTTCCCCAATACCATTGCATTTTCAACACCTTGTAATGTTGACATTCATTTGTTCTCCCTCATATAAAAACATTCTTATATTTAATCACCATCATTGACCACTGTAGATTTCACTAAGTTATACAGTCCCAGTCTTTGTCTTCTATATTTCCTTCTGGTGTCATACATGCCCCCCAGCTTTCCTCTTTCAACCATGCTCACACTCAGCATTGTTCATTATACTTACAATATTGTCCTACCTTCACTTAGTATTGTGCTATCCGTTTCTGAACATTTACAATCAATCCTGTTGAATATTCTTTACTCCTTCTGCATCAAATGCCCAATCTCTACTCTTTCTATCTCCTGACAGCCAGTGTTCTCAACATCAGCTCTCAGAGTTTGCTCATTATAATTTTTTCATATTAGTGAGACTATACAGTATTTGTCCTTTTGTTTCTGGTTAATTTCACTCAACATTATGTCCTCAAGGTTCATCCACATTGTTATATGCTCCGTGACTTTATTCTCTCTTACAGCTGCATAATATTCTATCGTATGTATATACCACAGTTCATTTATCCACTCGTCTATTGATGGACATTTGGGCTATTTCCCTCTCTTAGCAATCATAAATAATGCAGCTATAAACATTGGTTTGAAAATGTCCATTTGTGCCCTACCTTTCAGTTCCTCCAAGTATATACCTCGTAATGGGATTACTGGATCATATGGCAAGTCTATACTTAGTTTCCTGAGGAACCACCATACTGCCTTCCAGAGTGGTTTCACCATTCTACATTCCCACCAACAGTGAATAAGTGTGCCTCTTTCTCCACATCCTTTTCAGCACTGGTAATTTTCTGTATTTTTTTTAATAATGGCCATTCTAGGAGGTGTGAGGCAATAACTCATTGTGATTTTGATTTGCATTTCCCTAATAGCCAGTGAAGTTGAGCATCTTTTCATATGTTTTTGAGCAGTTTGTATTTCCTCTTCAGAAAAGTGTCTGTCTATGTCTTTCCCTCATTTTTAAACTGGATTGTTTGTCTTTTTGTTGTTGAGTTGTAGGTCACTTTATATGTTCTGGATATTAAACCCTTATCTGATATGTGGTTTCCAAACATTGTCTCACTTTGCGTAGGCTGCCTTTTTATTTTTCTGACAAAGTCCTTTGATGCACAAAAGTGGTCAGTTTTGAGGAGCTCCCATTTGTATATTTCTTCTTTCATTGTTTTTGCTTTGTGTGTAAGGCCTAGGAAACCATCTCCTATCACAAGATCTTTAAGACATTTCCCTACATTTTCTTCTGAAATTCTTATAGTCTAAGCTCTAATATTTAGGTCTTTGAACTACGTCGAATTAATTTTTGTGTAAGGTGTGAGATAGGAGTCCTCTTTCATTCTTTTGGAAATGCCTATCCAGTTCTCCAAATAACAATTATTGAAGAGCCTCCATTGTTCCAGTTGTGTTGGCTTGACCACCTTATCAAAAATCAATTGTCGGGCGGCGGCTCGGGGGACCCCCGGCAGCTCCCCATGGAAGGAGGACGCGGCGGCGGCGCGCCTGGGGCCCGCCAGGCGGGAGAGGCGGGGCCGGATGCGCCCGGGAAGGACGACATTCTTCTTTTGGCTGATGAAAAATTTGACTTTGATCTTTCGTTGTCTTCTTCAAGTGCAAATGAAGATGATGAAGTCTTTTTTGGACCTGTTGGGCACAAAGAAAGATGTATTGCAGCCGGCTTAGAATTCAGTAACCCTATTCCTGAAGGGCCTCGGCTGCCGGCATCGTGGAGCCCTCTCACTGGGGAAAAGTTCGTGGAAGTGTACAAGGAAGCACACTTACTGGCTCTGCAGATCAAAAGCAACAGCAGAAATGCGGTGGCCGAAGCTGTGAAGCCTGAAGACCCTTGGAGCCAGGGCGTGGAAAATTTTGTGCAGGAATCACAATTAAAAATAAACCTCTTTGAAAAAGAAAATGAGCTGAAGAAAAGCCCCAAGTCCCTTAAAAGGGAGACGTACTACCTGTCTGACAGCCCCATTGTGGGACCACCACTCGCAGGGGCCCGGCCCCCGTTGGGGGTGGCCCTGCTCCCCAACTCGCCCCCCGCCTTGCAGAACACCCATGCCCAGGCCGGCCTCCCCGAGGCACAGCAGCCGCTCCGCTCGGGCGGCCCTTTGGGGGCAGCGGACCCAAGTGCCACCCACCGGCCGGAGAAGAAAACCGTGAGCAGACTGCAGCCACCCCGAGCTTCGTCTGCTCGAGGGAAGAGCGTCTACCTGGCTCTGGAGAAGGTAGACAGAATCATGGTCCAGAACATTCCCTGGGGAATTGGGCACCCCCTTGCATTTTAGCCCTCTCATTTTATGATCTTTAACAGGAACCATTAGGGGAGAGACTGGGAAATGCACAGCTCTTAGGGCTCAGAAGCACAGGATTTGGGGGTGCACTTGGGCAGGAATGGCTTGCTGTAGTGCTGTCCTTCTGAGTGCGGTGTGACATTTTTCATAGTGTTTTGTTACAATGCTGGACATTCCACCCATTAGGGATTTCATTTCCATTCCCAAGCAACCTCTTCCAAAAGTTGTCCGCTTCTGGAATAGCCACCAGGCATCCTAGATAACTGGGAATTCATTTTGATCACTGTCTTCCCAGTCAGTCAGTGGAAATGAGCTGGACTGGGAAATGGCTATAACCATAAAGTGTTATAGCTTTGGGGTATAGTCAGCCAGCTTGGGGTGACCATGAGGGTGCAAGAGACTCGCAGGAAGGGCACTCAGGCAGGAGAAGGGTGGGTCAGACACTAACTGGCTTCCAGATTTGGCCTGCTCTGGCCCCTGCTCAGGAGAGGGGAAGAAGCTCCTTTTTTGTGGGAGAGCGCCCAGAAGGAGCTGTGTCTGAGCCTGGCCTGCAGCCCTTTCCCAGCTCTGCTCCCCCACCCTCTGAGCCAGGAAAAGAGGAATGGTGCCTGTGGGGTTGTCACGAGGACTGGGTACATGCACAGCACCCAGCCGGGGCCTGCCTGGGCCTCTCTCCCCCCAGGCGCCTCTCCTGAGCCACATGGCTCCTGTTAACCAGAACCCAGAATTGAAATGGACTGAAAAAAAATACATTTGCCACATGGAAACCTAAACAAAGGTACTCTGGGGCATTGCTGTTGTCCCCCATGTAACCATAGGGGGCACCTACCCCATTAATCATAAAAACTTTTTTTTTCTGGAGACCATTTTGGATGGACATTTCTAGAGTGATGTTTCCAGAATGAGGGCTAGATGAGCTTGGCTGTGTGTAACATGCATAAACTTTAGGGCATAGAGGTGAAGGGATTATTTTTGGCTACCTGGGACCTTTTCCCCTGGCCCTAGGTGGCCTGGGCTGCCTGGGAGCTGGTTTTGGTCGGTGAGGCAGGTGTGGCTCTCCAGCTGGGATGCACTTCAGCCGCGTTTGCCTGGGGAGATGCACTCCGGGAGTGTGAGTGCACCGCCTGACCAGAAGTGCACTTTAAGAGATATCGCTGGCATGAAAAAGGAAAGTAACAAGTGTTGGTGAGGATGTGGAGAACTTGGAACCCCCATACATGGCTGGTGGGAATGTAAAAAATGGCACAATCACTGGAAAACAGTTTGATAGTTCCTCAAAAGTTAACCATGGAGTTAGCAGGTATATACCCAAGAGAATTGAACACATATTCACACAAAAACTTGTACACAAATGTTCATGGTAACCTTTTTCATAATAGCCAAAAAGTAGAAACAAACTAAATATCCATCCGCTGCTGAATGGGTAAACTGTATATCCGCACAACGGAGTATTCCTCAGCTGTAAAAATGGAATGAAGAACTGACACATGCTACAACACAAATGAACCTTGAAAACATGCTGAGTGGTGGAAATCAGACCCCAGAGGCCCCATGTTGCATGATCCCATTTACATGGAGTGCCAGAGCAGGCAGATCCTCGGGGGCAGGCTGCTGCCAGAGAATGCTGGGGCTGGGAAGGGAAGAATTGGACTAACTGCCAAGAGATATGGGTTTCCTTATGGGGTAACAGGAATGTTCTGGAATTAGATCGTGGTGGTGGTTGCACAACTTAGTGAATATACTAAAAAAAAGCCCCACTAAAATCTACACTTTAAAATGGTGAATTTTAAGTCGTGTATGTGAAGTATCAATTTTAAAAAATGGTGTAAAGGAAAATAAGACAGTGCTGCTGCTTTACAATCTTACGAGCGTCCATTGTTTTACTTAATAACGCTCCTCGTTATGTTATTTGTATAAGCACAGATGAGTTCCATGAGCGCCCTTGTTCCTAAGTATGTCAGGAATTTATTGTTTGACTCCACTGGCAAAAGAAAAGTAGCTTTCAGTGCTAGGCTGAGAAGGTTTATTGCAATTGAGCAGCTTCTTTGGTAGAGGGAATGAACATTCAATGAGTGATTCCTTTCTGTATAACAATTTAAAATTTGCATAACTAGAACCAGTCTCCTCATTATCATCCCTAAGTAAGAATGTGGATTGAGAAATCGCCTTAGAGGATCTCCCGTTAATACTCTGTCTTGGTATTATCTTACTCTGTTTCTAACGAGGAAACAAAATCCATCAAAATCCATCATCGTTTTTGTCCGTGATTTGGTAGAGGAAGTGAGCTGCTCTGTTCCCCCTGGCTGATGAACTGAGAAACGTGCAGCACTGGGGAGACAGATGGAGCCTGGAGGTGCTCTAAACTGAAGCCTGAGTGGCTCTATACACTGTTACAGACTAGGCCGTTCTCACATTTCAAATTAAAATTTTTCAGGCTAAGAAAGAGATACCAGTTAGTTCTTCCAGGATGAAAATCTTGAACGATAAGGAAGCCCATGGCAATGTGCTCCCTGACAAACCCAGAGCCCCTCTGGATGCCGTGAGCTTGCCCACCGGTGAAAGCCACTTGCCTCAAGTCAGGAGCTCGCGCCCCATCCCCAACAAGGTGAGTCAGCCGAGGCCGAGGGCACACTGTGACTTGTGCTTGGTGCATATCAGATGGCAGCTTTGGGCTCAAGTGACATGGGTCTTTGATGGAAATCATGGTGCAAAATTGAAATTAATAGTCCATGGGAGGCAGCCTGGTGAAATGCAAAGAATATAAGGCCTGGAGGTGTGAGCACAGGGTTGGAGGCCAGCCTCTGCCCCCCAGAGTGCAGTTAATAAGGTCAGCCCCTGAGCCTCGGTTCCTGTGTGACCTTGCGGGTCCCTTGCACTGTGGAGAATGGGGTGTCACAGGCTCTGGGAAACTGGCCCCTCCCAGGCGTGGCGATCACCACCCACACCTCTGCTGCTCCTTCTCCCGCACTGGTGGCCGAACCGAGCCACGTGTAAGAGTCTCTGGCAGGAACTTGAAAGGTGAAATCACTGCCTTCCCCCCTACGTGGGATCAGACACCCAGGGGAGTGAATCTCCCTGGCAACGTGAAATATGACTCCCGGGGAGGAATGCAGACCCGGCATCGTGGGACGGAGAACAGCTTCTTGACCAAAAGGGGGATGTGAAAGGAAATGAAATAAGCTTCAGTGGCAGAGAGATTCCAAAAGGAGCCGAGAGGTCACTCTGGTGGGCACTCTGACGCACACTTTAGACAACCCTTTTTAGGTTCTAAAGAATTGGGGTAGCTGGTGGTGGATACCTGAAACTATCAAACTACAACCCAGAACCCATGAATCTCGAAGACAATTATATAAAAATGTAGCTTATGAGGGGTGACAATGGGATTGGGAAAGCCATAAGGACCACACTGCACTTTGTCTAGTTTATGGATGGATGAGTAGAAAAATAGGGGAAGGAAACAAACAAACAGACAAAGGTATCCAGTGTTCTTTTTTACTTCAATTGCCCTTTTTCACTTTAATTATTATTCTTGTTATTTTTGTGTGTGTGCTAATGAAGGTGTCAGGGATTGATTTAGGTGATGAATGTACAACTATGTAATGGTACTGGAAACAATCGAAAGTACGATTTGTTTTGTATGACTGCGTGGTATGTGAATATATCTCAATAAAATGAAGATTAAAAAAAAAAAAAAAAAAAAAAAATCAATTGTCCATAGATGAGAGGATCTCCCAATTTATTCCCAAAAGACATGTATAACTGCCAACCAGAGATCCTGACAAAACTGAAATGACTATAATATACCTACCATCTCTATAAGCAAAGAAGCCTGATGTATTTGTTCATATTTATATATACCCTTATGAGACCAAAGCCTAGAATTTTCCCATTAGAATCCTTGGGGTGTAGAAAGTAGGTCTCTGTACCCACTATTGCCTCCACTAACCCCCCAGGCTGAGTATGAGGTTTGCATTTTGTGCTATTATATAATCCACATATTATTCCAACCAATTACATTATTCTGTTGGAAAACAAGTCTCAACGAGAGAGATTATAACAAAGGCCCTACAAAAGGATAAGAAGAATTAGTGTCAGAGAAGTTCATTCAGAGCAGCACCTATCAACCAACCAGACAAAAATCACCTCATTGTTTTAGCTTGACTAAGGGTATTGTGCTTTTGATTAAGATGCTTTTATAATCCATCTCCCTGTGGCCATAATGAAGTTAGACATAATCAGCAGGATGACAGGCAACCTGTCTGACTACCATGTTATTGATTCATCCATTCAAGAGGCACTTATTGAATAGGTGACCAGCATGTGCTAAGATCCTTAGTACCCAAGTAAGTAATTTATGAATCCTGCCTCAGGAGTTATAGTCCATAGGAAAAGTCCAATGAGTGGGTTGCAGATTTCAGGGCAATATGTTAAGTGCTATGATAGAGACAGAGATAGGATGAAGACTATAAAAGCAAAGAATCAAAATAAGACATTCTGGCAAGAAAACATCTCAAAGAAGAGACCCTGGATCTGGATTTTGAAGGATTCATGGGAGATAGATAGATGGAAAGAGAAGGAATGAGGGAAGAAACAACATGTGGATATCATGAAATTGAACATCATGAGGCTTTCTAGAAATAACTATATTAGGTCTGTTGAAGTGGCAAATGGGAACATGTAGGAATGGGTGAGGTAAAGGTTAAGAGATAGGAAGGATCTAGATCCCGAAGAGCCTTCTGTGCTAAAATAAGGAGTTCAGAAGTTATACTGAAATTTGTCAAATTACTGGCCTTGAAACATTAAGAAACTTTTTATTAGAGGCGCTTCTCTGCTAATCACTAGAAGGGAAACAGGCTAAAGAAAAAAAAGTGACAAACAAGTAATAAATATCAGGACGTAATAACGAAACAAAACAAAACAAAAACCCACAAATCTTACTAAGCATTCTTTGGAGTTATGCTTTGTTCGTTACCTGACTCTACTTGTCAGATATTACGCCATGTTCTTTTCTTTTCTTGGGAATCGGAATGGCTAGCAGTGCTTCTGGTAGTAATCACAGAGGCAGCTATCACTGAGGAATCAAGGAAGGAAGGTGTTACTATTTAGAACAGTGCAGTGTTAGTACTTTCAGGCACAAAAAAGAAATCAGACATTGTTGATTGATCATATATGAATAACATGGACAATAAGATATGAAGGTGAAGTGAAGTTTTCCAAAGTGTAAAATGAAAACTCTAAAGTAGATATTCAAAAATAAGGTAAACACGACTCAATGGGAAATGGAATTCAGTTTTTCCATTCTATTTCCTTTAATAGATGAAATCTGGGTAGAAAAGTTTATGCTGTCCCTTCCTGTGATCAGAGAAACTGAAAGGGTACATAAGGTTTCTATAGTTGCTGTAACAAATGACTAAAACTTTATTGTCTTAAAGCCATTAAGATTTATCTTCTTACAGTTCTTTACATCAGAAGTCTGATGTAGGTCTTATAGGGGTTAAAGCAAAGGGTCAGCAAGGATTCATTCCTTTCTGGAAGCTCTAGGGGACAATCTGTTTTCTTGCTTTTGCTAAATTCCATCTTCAAAGCCAGCGATGACCAGTAGAGTCTTTCTTTCTCACATCACTTCAAACTGACACTGTCTCTTCTTCTGCCTCCCACTTTCATTTCAAGAAACCTTATGCTTACAATGGGTACAGGTTAATCTCCTTATTTGAAGCTCAGCTGGTTAGTAAACTTAATTCCATCTGAGGTGCTAATTCCCCTTTGCATGCCACCTATCATATACACAAGTTCCGGGAATTAGAACACAGACATATTTGAGGTGTCACGTTTCTGCCTAGCACCAAGGGCTTGTGGAAACAGTGTATGGTAGCTCCTGCAGCATAATGTGAAACAGTGGAAGTGCCTCTGAATCCAAGCCGTATGGGATGGTATAATGCAAGCATAAGGGAGTCTTCAGAGCTTGCTTCTCCCCTAACAGATGCCAAGGGAGGTTCACCAGTGAGACTTTCTCACTCTCAAAAGAAACAGGAAGTAAATAAAGGAAAACATTTTGGTGTTTGGTAAAAATCAATGAAGCAAAATGATCCAGTGTTGACTCATTGATTTTCCCCCTCGGTCTGCTCATAGCGTCTTGTTTGCTAGTCATCAGAGATCATTTTCTTCCTTCTCCTTTTATTTACCTGCTCTGCACTCCCAAACTCTTCAGTACTCTTTTGGTCCTAATTATGCATGCCAATTTTAGTTTCAACTGATCAATTTATTGAAAAGAGTAAGACACCACCATTCCAACTGTTTTAAAATTCTCTCCATAAATAATTTTCAGTTCCTACTGAAACTTCCAGAGCCCAGTCTCTCAATACCAGTTCAAAATGACTCTCAAAAATCAATGTTTGCTTGAAAACCTTCCTCACAGTAAGGAACACAGAGGGTGAATTCCTTGTCTTTCAACCTAATCACAATTACGGATGGAATTCTGTTATAACATAGCTTGTTATTAGAGGAGTATTTCCAATCAGGTTAGATGACTTTCTTTGTGACTTGTGAAATGTTGCAAGGGACAATACCGGGCAAAGAGTTTGAGGATTTGTTTTGAGAAATGTCATTAAATGATCAATTGAAAATGAATGGGCATTTTTTTTTTTTTTTGCTTTGTTTAAAAAATATCCAATTACATCACTTCAGATAAATCTAAGTAGCTATGATATGAGCCTGTGCAAAAGTAATCACATTACATTACAGCTGTACTTCATACATGTTCTGAACTTTGTGTGGTTCATTTTAGACTGTCACAAAAATTTATATAAAGGAAAACATATTATGGCCATTGTAGCAATTTTCTTCTTCTGTAAGACATTCTTAATACTAAATTAATTTGATTCAATATTTAACATACTTGTTTTAGGCATTTAGATATTCAATACAAAAAAGACTTGGTTCAGGAGTTTTTGTGTGTTTTTTTAACATCACTTACTTTAAAATAATCCCTTACTATAATATCTATCAGTCAATTTTTCTTTCACCTCTTTGTAAAGAATTGAATATTATGTGAGGAAGCAAAGATAAAATGGGCATGGCCTTCAAGAAGTCTACAACCGAAAGGTAATATTTCTACAGTTAATAGAGCCTTTGTTTATAATTTTGAGTAAACATCCATTTCTGAAGAGATTATTTATATTTGTTGTATGATATATGTTCTACCACTGTCTGACTAATAATGAAACTTTGATTAATAATCCAGCTATAGAGCTAATGAGTAAAAATATCCTACCCCCAGATGAAATTTACCTAGCTATGATAGAAAATTTTGAAGGTTGAAGGCTATTTCTGGAAAGTGACTCTAAATTGGGATTTGAAAATCCTTTAGAAGTTCCCACATCACACTTTCTAGTAAAACCAACATGAAATGGCTAACGAAATTTTATTAACTTAAAGAGACACTTCATTTGGATCATTATTGTTTTTGGGTAAACCTTCATAATGATAAGAATTCATTTCTCTTTTTAATATAAGTGAATGAAGACCAAATGCTGCCACTTGAAGACACTGGTGTGACGAGAATCTGGTCATGGATTTTGTAAAAGAAAATGAGTTTTTAAATTGATGACCACGTCAGTTATATCCATCCCCAAGCATTAATTTGTTTTCTGCATTGAGCCTATAAAGTACTGGGATCTTGAGATTTGGGCATTTTAATGTCCAACCTAAATTGTTTTACTTACTTCTAACTATGTGATTTGTGGTTCATTTATTTGTTTTTAACTCTTTCTGTCACCATTTCAATAGCAATTTATTTACCGTATTTAATCTCCATTTTTCAGTGATAGGTGCTACATTGTTAAATATCATTTGACCTTTGATTCTAACTCAAAAGGGAATACATTTAAGTATAAAAATATGCCCTCCTTTCTCCCATTCACCAAGGGATGGAAAATATACTAAGGCCCTAATCCAGGTATCTTGGAACTCCACTGAGATTTTATGCAGAATAAAGTGTGTTCATATGTTTATTTGTGGAGGGAAACAATGATTCTAATTTTTATTATATTATTTAAGTCTAAGATACCCAAAGCGATCAATTCCCAATATAAGAGAACACAAGAGACTAGAGAGAAACTCATGAAAGCTGTGAGTATTGCAATAGAAAACTTGACAAGATGGCCAAGAAACCCAGAATTGGGTCTATTTTCAGTGGTATAATCGATTGCTTACTTTTAAGTGTGTACAAACTGCTTCTGGATCTGATAACTTATCTTAATCAATAGCGGAGCATCTTCTCATTTCTTGCACTTCTTTTCCTTCCTTTCACTCTGTTCTTTCACACAAGAACCTCTGCTGCCTCTAATTTTGCAGGAGTGAAGGGAGAATCAAAGTGAAGACACATTTCTGATGTTGTACAAGTTGATCATTCCCAAGCAGTCACCATACATTTTTCTGCTGTAGTGCAGTTTTCATGTGCCAAACAGATTTATGTTTAAGTTGATTAAACAAGACTGCTTGAGATGTGTTGTGCACAGTCTCCACTGTATATGATAATGCCACATTCAGAATGACACTGGTCTAAGCCTCGGGGCAGTAAATGCTTCTTGAGATACATTCAATTGCTGTTTAACTGAGTTTAGCCTAAGGTGTGGAGAAAGGAGTTGCTGATGCTTTCAAACATGTTTAAACATTTTAAAATTGTCTGGGCATGTAAGACCAAAATAGACCCCTCCTAAGTTTAACACAGTGAAATCCTATAATTAAAGGGCCAGAATTCCCAAGGCCTTATATGGTAGCCATCTGCTGATCTTAATTGAAGGTGGTTACCTCTCTTAAAACACTCTTTTGAAGGGTTGTATTTGCAGTATTGTTGGTCAGTTTTGTTACCTGTGACAAAGGGGCATAGAAGTAGAATGTGTTGCTTCCAGATCTCAGTCTTTTGTTGGGAACAGGTTATTTGTTGCAGATAATATCCATCCATGATCAATATTTCAGTGATCTATTGCTGTGTCAACAAACTGTACCCTCAAAAACTGACAAACATAAATTAGTGACTTCAAACAACCAAGATTTATTATTTCTCACATTTTTGTCAGTTGGCTAGGTGGTTTTCTGCTAGTTTCACCTGTCTCACTTTATGTGGCTCCATTTGCCTGGAGAGTGAGGTGGAAGCCAACTCAGTTGAGATAACTGGGCCACTATCTTCTCATGTGCCTTTCATTTCCAGAGGCTGGACTGGAATTTCTCAAAGGATGGTGATCCAGGGGTTCCAAAGGCTATAGTAGTAGCAGTAGACCTCTTGAAACCTAGACTAGAAATCACATATCACTTTAGCCACAGTCTACTTCTCAAAGCTAGTGCAGCTTCTACAGATGAAGAAATAGACTCCAGGAGGAACAGAAATGTCACATTCCAAAAGAATGTGTATAAAGATATGAGGGGAATTTCTGGCCATATTTTGCAATTAAAAACAACCATGTATGCGTATTATGAAATCTGCATAGCTCGTAGGCTGAATGGTTTTTATTATTTTATTAGTTTTGATGTACAAAGTGTCCCATTGCATTTTAGGTATTTGTATTATTTTTTGTTGCCAGTCTGTTAACCTAAGATTGTAACTCATTGCTAATATTTGAAACTTCTTTAAGTTGAGCTATTCCTCATTGCTGCCCATGCAGGCAAAGCAAAGTAGCAAGCCAGCAACCCAGTATCTTGGGAGTGAGTTTCTTTCAAGTGAATAGGATTATTTGTGATGTTGATTTGTTTACTTTGTAAAGATAACCCCATGAAATAGATCATTTGCCCTTTGGTTTTGAGTAATTGTAATGAATGTGCACTGAATGAATCTTCTTTGGGAAACTTAATATACAGGTATTAGGGGGAATACACAACATAGAGTAACCCGGATATGGTGACCAGTGTAATTTCCTGAATAGATGGTAGTTCTGGTGTATTGGAAAGAAAATTCTTTCAGCATAAATCCATTATCGCTATGGAAAAGTAACTCAAAATATATGCTCTTTTGATATGACTGGCATTATTGAGTCACATCAATATAAGCCCGAAATAACTTACCTGAAACCACTGAGGCCAGATGTATCTCAAAATTCAGAATCATTCCTATGTTTGAAAAGGTAATCTCATGCATTTACCTTTTATTATTTTAAAAATCAAGATGGATCTAAGATAGCATCCTTATGTTTAATTGCCATAAACACACTATTTATGTTTCTATACCAAACATAAATATCCACACTATGTGAGGTAAGATGAAAAATAGCCTTGTATTAGTTACAATCAGATTTTTTGTAAATTTTTGAAGAAAAAACTTTTGGTTTTTAACAGCATTTTTTTGTAGACTGAATTATGGATAAGGCATTTTGCACCTGAACTAGCTAATATTTGTTGTGCTCTTATTGTGTGCCAAGTGCTATCATGAGTACTTTAATATACTAACACATTTAATCTTCACAATAATTCCAAAATGTTAATTTATTCTTAATCCCATTTATATAGATGGCAAAACTTAAAGAACTTGCCCAAGCAACACAGATACTAAGTGGCAAAGTTGGGATTTGTATCTAAGAAGCCTGGCTCCAAAGCCTATTCCCTTCTACAATAGCCCATTTCATTCATAGAAGACTGTAGAGAGAAAAAGTATCTCTACCTCCATAAAATCTCTGCAGGGACTATTTACAGAACACCTACCCTGTGCCGGGTACTATGCTGTGGGCTTTACGTGCATTAATTCTTTTATCCCCAAGATAAATGAGACAGTAGGTATTTCTATCTCAAAGAGGAACTTGAGGCTCAGAGAGGTTATATCCAAATTCATACAGCTTATAAACAGTTGAGCCAGGAATAATACTCAGCTATGTTGGGACTTCAACCTTACCCCTTTTTCTCCAAGTTCACTGCCCCTTAGGTACTGGAGAGTGGTATAGATGAGAGTCAAGTTTAGGGTGGGTGAATAGGTGGTCCTTATATTCCCTTTCAATCTAGTAGGGTGAAATGATTCTTTGATAAATTAGAATCCTCTTTAGAATTCTTAACTCCCTTTATGTGACCTTGAACCACACTGAGGTAAGTATAAATTTCTCCCCTTTACCCAAAGAGGGCATTGAGCAGATCACAAATGGCTTGTCTAACACAGCAATTTCCACCCCATTCCTTGCCACCCCCTTGATCTGTTACATGCTTGACTTTCTAGCCTTCTTAATTCCCTAAACAAGCAGAAAGCAGGGCTCTTTCAGTTATTTATATTAAGAAAAGCCAGACCCAAATTGGTGGATACCTCTTAAAACTTACCATTATGTCTCCAAGTACTGTTTACTATAATAATAATTTTCCAGATAAAAATGTTTTGACTGACCTACATTTATTTAATGATTTCCTCACAGTGCTATCATGTAAAGCAAAAATAAATAATTTTATTTTTAACTGAATAATTCCATTTAATCTTGAGTAAAAGAGATATTTCCATTTGAACTAATGAAAATAAAGGTAGTTCCAAAATGTTTGCTGGAAAACAGTTGGCACTTATATTTCATTTTTCTTATTCTTCCTTTTTAAAAACCTTTTCATAGTCCAGCAAATTCTACCAGATTTAAAGCATGCCTATAGACAGACAAGTCTATATATATCAGGAAGTCAGAAAGCATAAAAAGAAAGATGAATACTTTAAAAAGAAAAAAAAAAGCCTGCCTACACGTTTTTTCCTCCCCCAAAGAAGAGAACACTGCAATGTTTTCATTTTCAGAATGTTGTCAAGTATCTTTAAGAATATGTTAGTGCTTGATTTTAAAGAACCAGTTGAAGGAATGAGATAAATGCCTGAGAAGTCTGTATATTGAGGTAACAACCCATTTATCTCCTGTGGTCAGTGAATTCTCTAGTTTGTAAATTAAACAAATGAACAAAGGAGGCATATAGCTCGAGGCATCTGAGCTTTAAAGAAAAACTAAAGCCAACATTAACAAAAAAAGGCAAAGAAAAACTCAGCAAAAATATTTTAAAACTGAATGTACATTTTCATGACTTTACTTAGTAAGCAGGAAGTTCCTGTCTCCTCAGCCCCAAGCCAAGGACCAGGAGCAGAGGGGGGTGCCCAGGATTCTGGCAGAGTGCCTAACTCAGCATACTCACAGTCCTTATTGTTACAGAGCTAACTTCATGAGTCTGAACAATTTCGCTGTGCTCTCCTATAATAATGATGCCTCTGAAGGCTTCTGAATTGTATAGGACAGCTTCTGGAAACACTAAATGCCTCTATAAATCTGCTTTCTTGTTATTTCTAACGACTCTATCATATTGTCTGTCACTTCTTGTGGACATTGTGCAGCATCTTCCCACCACCCTCCCATCTATCCTGTCTTGTCAAGAGGGATAGTTAGAGAAACTGACTTCTTAAATTAATATGTAATTTCCTCTACTTTAGGAAATGTGTAGTTTCTGGGAGATTGCACCCTTCTTTTCATTACGTAGTAAAATGTGTGAAGTTGTGGCATGTATTTCCCCATGCTGCTCAGATTTTTTTCTTTTTCTCTTTCTTTGGGGACTTAGCTATTTCTCAGGGCTGGGGTGGCAGTAATTGACCTCCAAATATCACAGCTGTTACATTTTAAGAGAAGTTATATGGTGGAATGGGAGTAACATAGTCAAGTCAAACACTTGTTCTTTGGCCCCTGCTCTCCCACAGGTTGGACCTCTCACAGCACTCATCCTCCTTACTGTTTGGTTGAAGCAAGGAGTCAGACGGATGACACTTTGTTTGCTATTATGATGGCTTAAAGCTGTGTACTTCAGAGAGAAAATTATCTTTACATCTAAGAAAAGACTTTAACTCTCCAAAATGATGCAATGATTCTATTAAACAGCATAACTAGGTAAAAATGGAGAACTCTGCAAGTAATGCTAAAGCACGAACAACAGCATCTGATGAAAGCCATTTCCACTTCCAATTTTTGAAGATTTGATATGATTAAGCAGGGGGGAAAGAAAACAAAACCAAAAGCCATGTAAGCAACTGGCTTTATTGTGGAAATTGCTGATAAAAGAATACTCATATTTTGAAATAGAAAGTTTTACTTTTTTGTTGATTTACTTAGTACCAACTAACAAGATTTGGTGATTAGTTTCTCTCCATCTTCACTATGAGGTTAAAGTTTAAGGGAATAGTACTAAACTAAAGAATAAAATAATACTGTTTGACATTAAACATCCTTCAGTGAGAGACTACGCATCCTTCAGTGAGAGACTAGAAAGGAATTACTAGGTATGGAAGGTCTGCCTATATGATCCCACAAAAGTAGGATACTTTAAGAGTGTGTATTTTAAGAGGAAAAATAAATGTATTTGATGGTTAAGACCCTACCTAACTTTTGTGTTACAAAATATTTATTATATATGCTAGCAAAATCAAAATAATAAAATATATAAACAGAAAATACTATTTCACTCCTACATCCCCTTAATAAATTGAATCATAATACAAATTGCGTTAATCATTGGCATTTCTTTTGAAGTTTCATTTAAGTCATCAGGATTAGAAGTGTTGATTACTCATGATGAATCTCTTATAGCCTTTCTTGATTATATTCTAAATTTGATGACAAAAACAGCAACATGTCTTAGCCAATTAGCCTTGTCAGCTTCCATGTGGTCCCCAATCAAGTGTTTGACTTTGGAAATGACAGGAGATCCTTATTAAAAGTTATGCTTCTTGGATAGAGATGTGGCAGCCCGCCTGTGAATGATGGCAAAGAAGATAAGCTGCAGCTCATTAAAAGCAGTAAATAGAAATCAATTTCAGCATGACATGTGCCAGACTATGAGGTAATGGCAAAGAAAGAATGGCAGAGCATTGTACTGATAGTTGATTAAAAATCAGGTCAATCTAAATGGATCTAATTTTTTATGAACTGTAGGTAGTCCAGGTGTACAAGGTAAACACAAATAAGAAGAGTTGCCAGAACACCAAAATAACTTTAGTGTTAAATAAATGCATCTGAAAAAATGGGGAAACAAGATACAATGAATTTAAAGCTGGAAATGCAAATTAATTCCTGAAAAGCAGCAGTCTGTGTAAGTCATTGACTTTGTGGTAAACTGTTTAAGACAAAATGCATTTCATGGGATTGAGAACGCCTTCTTGAACAAAAGAGGGTAAAAATGTAACAAAGTTTCAGTGCCTAAAAGGTTTCAAAAAGAGTCCAGAGATCATTCTGGAGGTTATTCTTATGCATTATGTAGAGATTCATTTTTCATTTCTAGTGTACTAGAATAGCTAGAAGGAAATAACTGAAGCTGTTGAACTGTAAAGCTGTAGCTTTGATTCTCGATGATGATTGTATAACTCCATAGCTTTTATTTTCCGACTGTGTGATTGTGAAAACTTGTGACTGACACTCCCTGGATACAGTGTATGGGCAGATGGGTAATAAAATAAAGACAAATATACATATATATGCTTATGTGTGTATTTATATATATATATGTATAAAATGGGGGGAATAAGGGATATGGACTGTTTGTGGTGTTCTTTTTATATTTATGTTTGTTTTTTTTGGGGGGAGGTTAGTAATGAAAACATTCTAAAATTGATTGTGGTGATGAATGTACAACTCTATGATGCCACTGTGAGACAATGATTGTTACTTTGGATGAATTATATGGTGGGTGAATATATCTCAATAAAATTGCAGTTAAAAAAAGTTAAATAAAAGATACAATCTGTAAGACAAATAATGTAGAGAGGTGATTTTTTAGGCCATTCTAAGTCATTTCTGTAGTGAATTTACAACCACATTCATAGAGAATCTTTCTTTAATTCTTTAATACTTTTTTTTTTCTTTATTAGAGAAGTCATGAATTTACAGAACAATCATGCATAAAATACAGGATTCTCATATAGTACCCCATAACCAACACCCTGCACTGGTGTAGAACATCTGTCACAACTGATGATAGCATGTTTTGATAACTGTACTACTCACTATGATCCACGGTTTAACTTAGGGCTCACTGTTTGTATAGTGTAATGCCATGATTTTTTAAAAGTTTTATTCTGTCACCATATATACAATCTGACATTTCCCCTTTTAATCATATTCAGATATTTATTTCAGTGATGTTCATTACAGTCACAGTATTTTACTACCATCACCACCATCCATTACCAAAATTTTCAACATTCCAAGTAGGAACCCGGTACATTTTAAGCATTACCTTTCCATTCCCTAACCCCACCCCATCCCCTGGTAACCTATATTCTAGATTCTAACTTTATGAGTTTGCTTGTTCTAATTATTTAAAATCAGTGAGATCATACAATATTTTCCCTTTTATGTTTGGCTTATTTCACTCAACAAGATGTCTTCAAGGTTCATCTATGTTCTAGCATGTATCAGGACTTCATTCCTTTTTATGGCAGGATAATATTCCATTGTATGTATATGCCATATTTTTTTAATCCATTTATTGAGTTGAAGAACACTTGGGTTGCTTCCATGTTTTGGCAATTCTGAATAATACTGCGGTGAGCATCCGTTTGCAAGTATCTGTTCGAGTCCCTACTTCAATTCTTCCCCCTAGTAGAATTGCTGGGTTGTATTGTAGTTCTATACTTAGCTTTCCGAGGAACCACCAGAGTGTTTTCCACAGTGATTGCATTATTTTACATTGCCTCCAGCAATGAATGAGTGTTCCTATTTCTCTACATCCTCTCCAATGCTTGCTATTTTCCATTTTTTCAATAGAAGCTGTTCTAATGGGTGCGAAATGGTATCTCATTGTGATTTTGATTTGAATTCCCCTGACAGCTAATGGTGTTGAGAATCTTTTCATGTGCTTTCTGGCCATTTGTGTATCTACTTTGGAGAGATGGCTATTCAAGTCTTTTGCCTATGTAGAGAGTCTTTTTTACCCTTTCGGTTGTTAAATTCCTGATTATTGTCTCATGTCCTTGAGAGTCACTATTGTAAGAAAAAAATAAAACTTTGGGCTAATTAAAACAGTGATGAAAAGAAAGAACTGTTTAGAGTAAAAACTGGATCTTATCTTAAACACTTTGATTTTACAAAGATTTTTCTATTCAAAGCATTTTCAAAAAAAAAGAAAGTATATCAAGATAGGAAATAATTCCCAAAGAACTCACAGTTTGCTCATTTAGAAGAAATTGAAACCAACTAGTTTAAAAAAACCATTCATAAAATTTGTCAATAGTTTGCATTTTTAGAATGCATCTAAAAGATGAGTTAGAGAGATGCAGATGGAATTTAGCGTAAAAAAAAAAAAAAGAACGGGAGAGTGCTTTTTCATTTGATGATAAAATTAAGAGGACCTGCCCACTTAGAAGTCAAATAGCAGCATGTGCTATTGCAATAAATAATTAACATTGTGCTTCATGTAACTTTGGGAAGAAGAAAATTAATTCTAGTTTTCCTGGAAAGAACACTACATTTCCTTGTTGAAGTCTGAACATGTCATAAAACTACCAGGCCACAGTGGTTCAAAAATTGATGGGTTAGCAAATGTCAATATTTCAATTATCCATCACTGAAGAAAAAATGGCTTGTGTTATTGGAGTGCCTTGATTTAGGAAATTTTGCATAGTAAAATATAAAATGTCCTTTGCAAATGACGGCCAAAAGAAGAAAATAATGTCAAAATACAGGAAGTGGGATGGGGATACAAAAGCACAGTTTATAATTTAAATATATTGGAAATAATTTAAATAACCCCATCTTCTATTTTAAACCAAATATACCCAGGATTATGTACATGTGAATTTACTGATTTCAATCATTGCGAACGCATTTGCAGACATCAAAATTTTTCAGTCTTTAATCCCACACTCCATAATGAAAAGATAACAGCATGATATAAATTAGAGCACAGTCATATTATATTCTTTTGTTTGGCCATAAAATAAACTATAAATTATAGTATGCACTAGAGGTTTGTCTCTTGAATCTGTTGAGGTAGGGCAATAAAAACATAGTCTGTTAAAATAAAAAAGATTTATTTTTAATACTGAGGTCGTACATAACCATTCTCTAAAGACAGACACATACAATGATTTTAATTATGCATGCATGTAATTCTTAAGTGCCTTCTTTAATCTTGATCCCTGAGAACTCTCTAGAAATGATTTAGCTCTTTAGAATTAGAAGACATTTCCCATTCCACTGGGCAATACTGTTAATTAGAATTATATGCTATTCATCCAAAGTTTAAGAACTTAACTATATTTGACTGTCACATTATATTTCACATAAGATTTCCATTCATCAAACACTTTGGACAGGCAGAGAATTATCCAACAGCACATATTAGGTCCTTTGACATGGGTGGGGGGCAGTGTGTGGGGTAGGGTGGGCTGGGTCATCATATTGTTATATACTCATACCCATAACTTACTTATACTTTGCATTTTTACTTTTTACCACATAATGTGCTGTTAATTGAGGTTCTACTTTTGAGTCACTAGGATGCCTTAGAATGTATTTTAAATATATGGTTTTGCATATTTGCATTCCATGAATAATGTACGAGCATGAAGGAATCAAATTGGTAAAAGTACACTATTTCTGGGATAATTTATAAATACAGAAAACTGTTTATTTGTAAATAATAATTCTATGATGGATGTACATAAGCAAAATTATGCTCATATATAGATATATACCTAATGCTACTATTTGAGAACATTCATATGACCCTATTCCATAATAAATGCATATGTACTTATTTAATCCACATAATGAAATTTTCTCTATTCCTATATAATATTTGAAGTTTTTGCAAAACCTTGTATTTAATATACATGAAATAAATCTTTTCTGTGGGATGATGAGCTGCAGGGTATTGGGAAAAGGGAAATAAGATGGTAAGGGAAATATGTACTATATTCCTTCAATATCATACAGATCAGGAAGGCTCACTGGGGAAGGTAGAGCTTTAATGGTTTTCTTCTCCTTGGTTTCAGATTCAAGGCCTCTTCCAGATGTAGCCCTGACTGGGAAGTGCACCCGTGAGTGTGATGAATATGGCCACTCAGACTCCTGCTGGATGCCTGTCCGTACTTCTCCAGAGAGGAAGAAAAGCCAGCCCAAACTCTCCACTTTCATGCCTGTAGATGAACGAGGAAGCCAGGAAAATCTGGCTAACGGTGAGGCCGCCATCATGGGTGACCGCAACAGAAACCTCCTGAACAAAAAGCTGACCTCATCCTACGAGACCTTCAGCACAGCTAGTTTCAGCAAAAATGAGGAAGCCAACCCTGAGGATATCCCCCTTACAAAAACAGGGGAATACAAGCCATCTCCTGTCAATACTCTCACTAGAAGAGAAGTTTACCTGTAGGCTATAAAGGAGCAACAGCAAAGTTCTTTTCATGTATGAGAAGGAGAATAAGGGGCAAAAAAACCTTACAAAGCAAAACCATTTAATCAAAAAGAGGGGGCTACCAAAGAGACAAAGCTTTGCCTGCCACTTCTGCCTCCAGGTCAGGCCTTTGGTGATACTTAGCCTGATTATAATGTACAATGTAGAAACCATCCTTGTTACTTGCATGTCTAATCCTGTCACTGATAGCCAAAACCCACTCTCCCTCTTCCCCACCAACCTCTCCAAAACAAAACAAAACAAAACAAGCAAAACAAAAAAACAAAAAAAAAAAAACCCCCTACCAGAAAAAAAAAAAAAAGAAGAAAAGAAGAAAAAAAAATAAGATGGTTGCAAGTTCCTTTTATGGTTAACAAGCCTGATTAGCAGAACACAACACATTCTAATTATCCCTAAGCTGAAGCATGATTTTAGTCACTTTGATTTTGTTCGAGTGTCATCCAGCTGGTCAAAAATAGCAGGTCAGGTAAACATATTTCAGACATACCATTAAAATATGGTTTTTGGTTTTTTGGTGTTTTTTTTTTTTGCCAACAAAGGCAATCCTTCAAAAATGATAGAGTCTCTCTAAAGGTACAGTCTTTATAAGTATGAGGAACCCCATTAAGAAGCACTTTGGAAAATTGCAGCTTTAATATTCTAACAAAGACTGGCAGGAAGACAGTAATCAGAGTACTGTAGTCACAAACTGGCATTTACTATTTTCAAGTCAGAACCATCACCTTAAATTCTATATAGTCACTAAACAGTCTCAAAATACACATAATCTTGATCACATGTATCAATTATACTATTTATGATTTGTAAAAATTACATTTTTCTTTCTCAGAACAGGACCAATATTATCAATTAACTGAAATGATTGTGTCACTAAAAGACCAAAGATTATATCGCAGATCAGGGATATCATGAAGTAGATTTGGTCTTGAAGCGGAAATTCATCAGAAACAAAAGCAGCTGAACCCCATCCGTGTATAGAAACACTCAAACACTGGTTTATTTTATATTGTCTCTACACGAAGGAGACACACTTCTTTCAAAATGAATTTTATTTGAAAACTCAAAAATGGAAAAATAATGAGACTTATTTTTGGTACTATGAAAATAGGAGAGGTTCAAGTTTAGTTTCAGATAATATCAGGGAAGATTCCACTTTTAAAAATTATTGCATTTGTGGGTGGTGAAGTAAGGAAAGAAAGATGCATTGGCATAAAATCCTATAAGTTTATTCACTATTATGATTTTAGAATTATAATATAATTGTAATAATATTATAATTTTAGAATCCAGGTTATACTTGCTGGTCACACTACCAATTTTCAAATTTCCAACTGCATTTTCACTTATTCACTATACACTTTCATAAAACACAAGTGCATTAACGTTGAATCCTGTGCAATACCGAACTATTTTGAGACACCACACTGAAACAAAATGACCCTCTAGTTAACTTTGTCACTTATGTGATTTGAGCACTATTTAATATATACATCTTAAAATAAATCCAAACCAAACCTGAAAGAAATGAGTCCTGGGCAGTGACATTTTTCACAGTACACACATCTGAAAATTGGAAAACACAGATTTATCAGTGCAATAGAAAGAAACATAATATGCAGATTTTGAACCACTTGCTATATAGAGGATGATTTAGTAATTGGGAATTAAGCTGGGACATTCAAACAAGTGACAATCTAGGGACAGAACGGGATAACAGGAGAAGGGAGCAAATGTTCCCATCACTGAATGTTTGTCAACTGGTTAAGGCATAGCCTTGATGGCTCTCTAGCAAATTGTAGAAGCAATGCAGCTTTGGATAGTTTCTTGCTTTGAAGAATTTCTTAGACTATAATGTGAAGCAGCCTGGAATATAGGTTGATAATTCACTATATCTCACCAAAATACGAAACGCTTATCTTTGAAAACCATTTCTCTTTTAGGTGGGGGTACTCTTTTGGGGTTATTTCCTTATGCTCTTTCTTAAATGGAGTTTTCATTTTGATGTTAGTTTATGTATAATAGTTAGGATAAAAGAATATATGTAATTGAAATAAAGACATTGGACTAAACTATCAATAATTGAACATGTTTATGTTTGATTATTATTTACACTATGGAAAGATGCAATTGTACTTTGTTAGGAAACTGCATTAAAGCAGTTCTGCCTTGTATAATCTGTAAGTACCTATTAAGACAAAATACTTCTAAAGACACTTATGAAATGTATACGTATTTTTTCTTGCACGTTACAAAGGAAATACTCAATTGCATAACACAGATGTTCAACAAATTGTTTTATTTTTAAATGCATTTTTTTTTTTCTTTCAGTAGATACTTGAAACCACTAGGTAGCTCATTTCACTCTATCTTTAAACCCTTCTGTTCTTTATAAAGCTACTACGGGTTATACCGTATCTTTGGATTAATTGAATCAATAGTCATTCACTGACGTTTGCACCACATTCAAGACAGCCATGTCATTGTCATTTAACCTGTGAGCCTTTCTTAGAGCTAAAATGGGTGTGAAAGAATAAAATTCAGTGTACTGTAAGTATTTGCAGTAATTCTGGTAGAATTAGCTATCATAACATGTTTATTATATAATGAGCTGGCATGACACAGAAATATATTTTGTGTTTGTATGACTTTTATTTTCAATAGGTAAAATCTGGTGCCACTCCATATATAGAGTGCTTTTGAAAAAAAAAATAAAAAGAAACAAAAAAATAAATAAATGAGTGAATGCAAAATAAGCAACTGTGCCTTTTATACCTGTTGTTATGGTAAAAAATCGGTTGTTGGGTTTGGACAATGAGGGGAAATGGGCTATTCCCAACTTTTTTGATCCTGTATATTTATCCATGTTTATTTTCTGAAAATAATAAATAATATATTAAAAATTTGCCTTCTTCTGGCAAACTCAGATAATGGACCAGTCTTAAATATTGTTCATTCATAAAACAAAATTAAGGCATTAATATGGGCTGCTTCAATCTGAAAGCATTTATTGAAATAGTAACAGAGTGATTTCATTGGGGGTGAAATCAATCCATTTTGCAAGGTAAAATATAGAGTTAGAATTTTTATTCCTTATTTTTTTGTTGTTGTTTTTCTTTTAGCTGCTATTTCATTTTGTTTGTACAGTATATAAAACACACTTGTTTTCTGTACACAGGAATCTCAAATGAACTTTGCATGCATTATACATTAGTACACATTTATTAATTAATGAGTAACTATATAAATTTCTGTGTATTAAAACGTGTGTAGCTTCAGTCTAAAATCTAATGCTCATTTTGAACCTCCAGATATCATTTCTGTATGTTTTTTACTGGCCTGCTGCCTGAGTTTCAGAAAACAAGGGAGGTATTATTTTTATGGGAGAAGAAACTAAGATGGTACTGAAGATGTCTGACTGAAAGGCTACCCTAGGAAGCTGCCTTAAAGGGAGCTAAAATAAAACACACAGACCAGAAAGAACTGCCAAGAATCAAACAGACAAGCTCAACAGTCATGAGAAATCTGAAGACATAAAATACTTTAAGCAATATGGTGTCAGTGATATATACATATCATGCCGTTAAGAATAAAAGAAGTGAAGATGATCATGAATATAGTAATTGTTAGCTGTGACCCAGAGAGAGGAACATATCTGGCAGAAGGCATCATTTTTTCCAGCAACCTGGGGCTTACTTTCAGGCAACTTTTCCTACATTTTAAAGCACTTGCATTCAGTGTGGTGCAATCTGTTCGTAATGTTAACCATTGACTACTGTTCTGCTACTTGGATGTTGATAGTGAAGCAGAGAACAATTTATCATCGTTTATTATGAGTCACTATGCACGCAACTATGCTAAACATGGCAAAATGTATTAAACACTCGTCCAACTATTTATGAAATACTTTACATAATTTAATTTGCTTTTGTACAGTTTTATGTAAATAAATTGCTTGTCATTTTTGTCTCTACAAATTAAAATATAACATGGTCAAAGGTTTTCACACTTGTAAGTGTACTTCTCTGTTAAGGTAATTCAGTTTTGATTGGACGAGAAGTGAATGAATGCATGTAGCAGTTTGATTTAAAATGGTTCAATTTATGCTTAGTTAAGATAGGGTAAGGGAGATGCTGCTGCAATAGTTGTTGGTTTGGGGGCACTGTGCATAACTGTCACCTTACTCTGTCTCATAATGGCATGGAACTTGGATTCTTCATTTTCATCAAAATAATTTCCGAGACAGTTACCTAGCTGGTTTAAAATCTTAAAGCTTACAGTAGGACTTATCATTAATATAAAGATTGATCTTTTCAGCGGTATCTTGAGTAATTTCACCTGTTTGGTAAAATTAATTCTAAGCCAAAATCTACCTTTGTAAAAGAAATGTTTATTTTTACTCTAAATTAATGGCAAGTAGGAAAAAAGTCAATGAGACACACACAAAAAAATCATAAATACCATGTAGAATGTCAAGAAAATTTAAGCAAAATTAGGACTCTACTTTTATTAACCCACTGTATCTTTAGTGGATTTCTCTATTTTTATACTTCTTTTATGTATTTCTTATCATTTTTATTTTTCAAAGACTATTCCTTTCAATCTTTGTTAGCAAATTTAAGCAAGCAACTTCTCCATTCACTCAATCATGACCTTCCTTCTAACTCAGAAAATTAGAAAGTAAATATTATATTAACATATATTACTAATAGATGACATAGAATTTTTTTCTCATCTCACAACACACTGCTAAAAACTAGTTTCTGCAAAATTAGGTATTCTGAAGAGACTGTGCCTTGAAATTTTTCTGCCATTTTTTTTCCATACCTCAGATGAAAATTTAAAATACTTTATATAGGATGCATATACTTTCTTGAATCAAAAATATCTTTGTAAATGGGTTTTGACTGGCAGTCTTCCTTCTCTAATGAAAGACTTAAGGGTGAAGTTTGGTGAGAAAGTCTGCTTCAAGCCATAATGAGATGAAATGAAATGACCTTTCATTTTGACTTTCTGTTTACTAGTGACAGCAATTGTTGATATATAAAATTAAACCATTATTTATTTTTCTCTTAAACTTTCAATGCAGCATGCTTATATTTTTCTAAACATACATTTCTCTTTACCCTCTGTTTTAGTTTCCTTTGGCTGCTCAAGCAAATGGGTTGGTGTAAACAATGGGAACTTATTAGCTCATGGTTTTGAGGCTAAGCGGAAGTACAAATCAAGGCCTTATCAAGGTGATGTGCTTTTTTTCCCAAAGATTGGTGTTCTGGGTTTGGCTGCCAATGATCCTTAGTCCTTAGCTGTCACATGATGGTGCACATGGTGGCAACTCCTGGCCTCTCCATTCTCTTTCCAGGGTTCCACTGAATTTCAGCTTCTTGCTTCCCATGGATATTTCTCTACAGGTCTGAGTTTCATTCTTATAAAGGACTCAGTGACAGAATTATGACCCATCTTGGGCCCAGCTTAACTGGAGTAACCCCATCAAAAGGTCTTGCCTACAATGGATCCACACCCACAGGAATAGGTTAAGTTCAAGAACATGTTTTTTTGGAATACTTATAGCTCCCAAATCACCATGCTCTCAAATTGCATTCTTAGGTTAAAATATTTTTTAAAACCCTCAAATATGTAAAAATATAATCATACACTATAGACAGAAAATAGATATGAAGAAGGCCAATAAAACTTGTATAGTATTGCTTCCAAAGCTTAGGATTGATTATTTGACTTTCTCTCATTCCTTAGAAGATTTCTATCTAATAATTAAGGAGATTACCTTAGCTCAATGACCTGTTCACACCACCACTTTAAATTGACAGCACACAATATGGTTTACAAAATATTTTTATAAGATTTACTCATGGAAATTCCCATAATACCTGTAATATAAGTTGTAGAAATTGTTAGGTGGACCTTGTATGAAAGTGGATTTTACTTTTATTACATAATTCTCAGAACGAATAAAATTTTGAACACAAAGTTCACATTTTGTATGATTGAGCAGAGTAGTGAACAGTGGAAATCTCCCAATCTACCTGAATAAAACAGTCTTTGGTAAAGTAAGAATGGGGCAAGGGGAATTAATTATGCAGATTTGCAGGTAATTATTTTCACTTGACTTTGTACAACATACCCTGACAGTAATTGTAACTTGTCTAGGATTTCTGACAGCACATTGTAAATCTTGAAAACACCACAACCTATTTTCTGGCCGCTAAATGCCCCTGGACTTATTTATCTAGCAAAGAAATGGAGGTGAACATTGGCCAGAGAATAGTAACTCTACATTTGGAGACCTGGATTATCACAACTGACTGTCAGCACTATCAAAATTGATCAGATAATTGTAGAATCCCCAAATTTACTTTCGTTTCAACAGGCTGATATTCTCAAAGAAATCTATTTATTGAGTTTTTTGTCTTACCCTTTTCATTCTTTTTACTTTTAACCCTTTTGTGTCCTTATCCCAAAGTCTCTTCTCGCACTTTGTCTGAGAAGTTATTTGCTCTATGTATTCCCCCTATCAAAAGCAAACCTAGTTCTCCCAGAGGTATGTTAGGGAGCTAAACAAGTGGCATGTTAGGAAGCTAAACAAGTAGTAGAAGATCTCAAACCCACTCAACAAGCTTTATGCTAATGAAAATGTACAATATCACTACTTAAGCAAAGTGAACAGGGACTGAATATACATTTGTTTGTTTTCTCTTATCTTTATTCCTATTCCTATACTTGTTTAAAAACTGCATGGAAGAAGGCAATTAACCAAGATAATATAAATTTTCTAAGCTGCAGGGAGTCAGGAGAGGATGTGAATGTAAAATGGGAAAAACTAAAAAATTATGTTCCCCTTTAACCCTAACTTTATTTTTTTTCCTGTTGTGTTGCTGTTAAATTATAATTTTATCAGTTGGTTGGATTTAATATGTGTGACCCACACAGAAATAATATTACCTATTCATTGAACCCTCCTTGGAAAGATGTAGAAGATACCTAATAGTTCATAAACGTAAAAAGTGTTTCCAGACACTCTCAGATGATGCTAAAAAAAATTATACCTTATTTATGATTTTTTGTTTCATTTTTTTCCATTAAAAGTTATTGTGATTCAAATGGTCCATTACCAGAAAGGTAGCAGGAAAAATGCTTGAGTTCAATAGAATAATGTCCAATATAATCCTGGAGATTAGGTTAGTCTTTGAAAATAAAAATGTTAATTAATGTGATGATTTAAAAAAAAGAAGTCAACTAAAAAAAACACCTGAATAGGCAATCTAAAGAAAAAGATTTTAAAAAGATGTTTTATTCTTGCAGTTTAATTAAAAGCACATTACAATATCCCAGACTTGGTAAAATTAGAAATAACTTGATAGAATGTCAGTTTTTCCTAAGTATGCTTTATGCATTACACAGAACATTTTGATTGCAGTTTTATGGATTGTTATTAAAAATTTGCCTATTTAAACCATTTATAATATTTATATAGTAGTTGAGGGCAAAAATACTAGGAAAAAGTAAAGAAATAAAATATGTTGGTCTTTGAGGGAAAAAAATTATCTGAACATTTTTCTGGATCCTACAGTAGAGCTGGAACACACTAGAGCAGTATTTGCTAAACTGGAATTTGACGACCATGGAAAAACTGCAGATTCTTAGGGACTCAGGGATTCTATCAGCATTATTTGTTTTTTCAGTTTTATTAAGGTGATAATCAAAATAATTTTTCAGTATTAATAGTTTTCAGTGATATTTCTCAACTGAAACTGTAAATTCAAAACAAAATTTTCACTTCATAAGTCAATGTTTATCCATCTATTAAGTGACCGGATTTATGATCTGGAGTCCAAAATAATTTTTTTTTCCTTTCCAGCATCCATATTTTAATCAATTGTGAGAAACACCAAATCAGAAAAGTGCGTAAGAGGCAAAGTATTGAAAAATGTGAATGACTGCATGAATGATTGGAATGAAGATGATGTCAGAGTGTATATACATCAGTAAACTTTTTCCACAAAGGGTCAGATAGTAAATATTTTAGGCTTT
The DNA here is from genome assembly GCF_015220235.1 of Choloepus didactylus. Taxonomy (NCBI): domain Eukaryota; kingdom Metazoa; phylum Chordata; class Mammalia; order Pilosa; family Megalonychidae; genus Choloepus; species Choloepus didactylus. Next base: position 32,778,608 of record NC_051309.1, read on the forward strand.
GATGTCCAAGGAAACAAAATCAAGAATATTATGTAGGAATTTACATAAAAAGAGAAAAACAAATTTCAGATTTTTTAACCAATTAAATATATAAAAAAACATTCTTAGCTCATCAGAGCTTAAACAACAGCAACAACAAAACAACAGTCAATGAGCTGGATTTGACCCAAGGCTTGTAGTTTACTCCCCCTAGTATACATTAAGAACTATTTCAGTTGGTACTAATTTGAGCAACTAGTGCTGGTTTATGGTTCTTTAGAGAAAACTTATTAACACTCTCCCTTAAATTATATGGTTACCCTAGTTATCAGGGTCATTCCTTCCCAGCAACAGCTATGCAAAAATGCCATCCCTAGATGACAAAAGGTAGACTCAAAGATGCAGGTCCATATGAGCAAACTTCTCAGACCACTGGGGAAAAAGACTCTCAATCTTCTCAATGTCAGAATCATCATCATTGCCCTCTTAACAAATACTAAAGAATGTCATATTCTGGAGGGACCAGCTGAGCTTAGAATCTGAAGATTTGCTATCTTCCATCAGATCAAAAGTTTTAAACATTCTTCCATTTTAACGCTACGGGAAAGTGCTCATTTTAAATCAGGGAAAAATAATACAAAATTTCCTATTTAGAACATGAGACCTATGAATACATTTTTTGGGGGAAGTAAATGCATGCACAAAACTAAAAGAAATATTGTCATGAATGAACCTGCATTCTTGGACAGGTGTAAGTTATAGTCTTTGTCCTTTCCATATTTTCTGAATTGTATACAATGAATATGTTTTACATTAACAATATAGAAAAGTGAATATTTTGAAGGTATTATAGAATCATGAATGGGTAACTTAAAATGAGGAAGAAATAAATTTATTTTAAAACAACGGATGTCTTCTTATGATAATGTCCCAAGGAAAACTGTATTTAAAAAAAAAAAAAACTTGGATTATCACTCTTGTGTGACACTTGACATTAGCTATTTCATATCCTAGCAAAGCAAATATGATATTGCTAAATAACTTAGAGATTGTCATAATCAAACTAGCACAAAGGAAACAAGCTTCATAATAAAGCCTGAATATTAACAAGTCAGTAAACAAGGAGTTCATATTTTGAGGTAAATAACGTACAACCAACACAGAAAAAATTGACCACTACAATGAACCTATTATCTAGAATTTGATCAACATGGGATATATGTGGATGGGTGCTCCTGCATGTAAACTGGATTATTTCAATATGAAATTTCCAATCTGACTGTCTCTGAAACTTAAATCTGGAAATATCTGTAGGGTTTTACCTTACAGTTTGTTGTTCAGGGTTAGTTGATTTTGTTAAACTTCCATAAGTCAGGCTATCAAAAAATCTATAAAAATTTATGTCTAAGAAGCAACTGGCATTCTTACTGACTAACATAATCTGAGAGCATAGCTTAAGAAAAGAAAAATGAATTCTCAGTTGAAAGGCATGGGTACTGTCAGTCTATAGACTGGTTCAAGATATAAAAAGGCAATTGAGAAGGCTGCAAATTGGAAACCTTGCTTCAAGGCTACAGAGTTTATTGGCAAAGAAAGAGTGAATAGAATGAGCAATATAATTCTTATCCAAAGCAATTCATCCTCCAATGAGACACATTTTTTGTAATACTTGAGCTATGGTATGTTCCTACTGTGTCAATTACTGGAATGGACAGATAGATGTTTAGTACAGTGTCTGTTTACTTTTTTCCTTAAATTGCTTGGTATCCTCCAGACTCATTTTTTTTTCTATTTTTCATCTTTTAGTAGATGAAAACAAATAGTATAACAGGTGATTTGATTTTTCTCTCTGCTTAGGATTTATATATGCTTCGCAGCATTTTGTTATCCGCAGGCTTAAAGGCCCTAAGTCACCAGAGAAACATTCCCACTTGACTATAAATATAAGCCAGATGATTATAACGACAGTGCCACAGGTAGAAAAAAAAATCTTCACTCTATTTTAATCAAGCCCACACTGACAAAGAATCAGACATTGCTTTGGGACTTCAGTTGAGATGAAGGTACAAATTTATACCTCTAACTCTTCAAGAAAAGTAGGAAAATATAAAAACAGAAGGATATATTCAGGTTTAATTTGAATCTGAATTACAAATATAAAAGTATATTCATGATAGTGTACTGAAGCCAAATTGCCAGAAATTAACTAATTTGGAAATAGCATTTGCATTGCTTGTTTTCATCCGGACTCATTAAAAATAAAATAAGAAACATTAAACAATAAAAAAGGATTTGAACTCAGCACTGCTTTTTCCCCAACAGCAACATAGCAAAGAATTTCCAGGGGTATCACTCTTCCCAAGCATATTTAATGTAACCAGCATGGTGGCCACAGGTGGAAAATATTTGTTTCAGTAGAAAAGTGGGTAAATTCTATGTAGGAATGTCTAGATGTTCCTATTAACCCCAAATTCATTTTTAATTGTAATTTGACATCATTTTAACCAATACGCAAGTCTTATTCATAACTATATAAGGCACAGCATAATTTCAATGCTAAAATTCAAATCAGAAAGCATATTTTAACAAGCAAAATCTTCTCAAAGGTGTGAAGCCACTTTTCAGTATTCTCCCATTGTGTAGGGAGAAGTCACTACTAAAATGGCCAATGTCTTTCTGACTTTCAAAGGTATTTCTTCCCATTTTCAAATTCATGTGGATAATTTAATTCAGAACAAAATTTCTGAAAATTAATCATTGAATTTGCTTATACAGTATACCTTTTTTTAGCCGAACTGTTTAACTTTGTGCATTTCCTCCAGGAAATGTGGATGCAATTTATTAACTTAACAAAAATATATGAGGCAGTTGTTATGTATCATGCACAGTGCTGAATATTTGGGATTCAGTGGTTCTCTTCTCTCATAGAATCATAATCTAGGTGGAAGGTAGCCAGAGAAAAACATTGAAACTGACAAAAACCACACAGCACTTGGTTAAGCAGTATGTGCAAAGATGGGGGAAAAAAGGTTATTTAGAATAACTTAAAAGGTTATTTAGAATAACTTAAGTGGCAACTATCTTGGATTTTCACAACAGAAATAGCCACCCAGAGGAAGAGACACCCAAAATGAGGACAGAACTATGGCAACATGGGATTGAGGGATGAAGGGACATTTAGGCAAAGATAACTGACTTTTAAGTCCAGGGAGTCTTAGAAAGCATTAATTGTTGAAGAACTAGAAGAAGTTCAGTTGAAATGGAGTTGGTATGCATATGTTTTGGGGGTAAAAGACAAAGAGTAGGGAATACTGGGAAAGTAGTGGGAATTGTAAGTATTGGATGAACCCCCAAAAGTTTGCTCTCTGTCTCCATTCCTGGGGAAAAAAAAAATCTGAATATTTTATGATTAAATAATTGCACTATTTAGTGCCTTCTGTTTCCAGAAACTGAGACATTCTTAGGTTGTGTCAGTAGATGTGAGATGTAAGAAAGTCCAGGGTCCATCTCAGCAGCTGAAGAGCCATCCCTCAGAAAAGTGGATGGTTATTTATTATACCATCCAGCTGTAACACTTCTTTTTATCCACTTACTGGTGGCACAGATCCCTTGCTCTCTTCTTGGCCACAGCTGTGACTTGGTTTATCTCTGCCTTAGATCTATTCCTGCTGTTGTGACCATCAGTTGTACTCTTCAGACATGTTCTGTCCAATATGGTAGCCACTAGCTCCATGTGGCTATTTAAATTTGAATTTGTTTTAATTAATATTCTCCAGTCCCATTTCTGTGGGACAGACCTAGTATGGTCTGCCTCAGTTAGGCAAAATGATTGAGCTCCTAAGCTCACGGTCATACTACTGGCTACTTTCAGTTAATTGAATCCAGGATGAGAGGAAACAAAATGTGGTGATGTAACCATAAGAAAATTCCTGAAGCTGTGTTTGGCAGAAGAAGCTACAGGCATAGAAGGTGTTCAACAGATATTTATAACTGTGCTCAATGCTGAGGATAAAAAGTTGAATAAAACATGCTCCCTGAATTCTCGAAGCTGGTTAGTTGGGACATCAATAACATTAAATAGATTTTTTAATGCTGTGGTAGAGGAATATATACATAGTTCTTGGACATTAAAAAAAAGAATAGTGACTAGCTCTGGCTGGGGCAGCTGGGGAGAATTGATAATGAAGATTAAGAAGAGATAAACAGACATTAAGGGGGAAGATAAACATTTCAAGCATAGCCAACAGCAATGCTAAAGGTTAAGAGTGAGAAAAGAGAGAAAGCAGAGGTTGTGCCTGCAATGTTCAGTATTACTAGGGCATTGTAAGGGTAGATGGAGGAGAAGGGGAGAGTCCTTACCATTCCGCAAGTGAGCTGTCTTGTGAGTGGATACCCTGCTTCTTAGCTCCATTTTTGACACCCACATTTATACAATTAATCTTTCTTCCACACTGCTTTAATACATCATTAAAGGTGGGCATCTGCTCTTTCATCAACCAAGCATTCCTTCGCCCTTATTTTGGTGAAATCGCCCTAGTTTTCCTTAGCCAGCTCTCTGTAGTAACTCCTGACAGTTTTGTGAGTTGACATCAGTTTGACCCTCCCTCCAATTCAGTAGTGGACAGAAAGATCAACTGACTGATTCTGATTTTGGTACCCTGAAGATTATTCTCTTAGTTTCTACAGCTTAGAGCCCAGGACTGTTCGCAAAGAGCCCCGTAAGAGCTTACTTATTGTCTGCCTCTTATAAGAGGTTTGGTTCTAACACATAAAATACGTGCTGAATGATGTTGATTGAAGAAATAATAAAATGTATGAAATCACAGAAAACAAATGCATGTTCTCAGCATTCTATTCATATATATATATATATATACACATATGTATATATTTATCTCCCTGCCTTTCTAACTGTATCTGTGTCAATCTCCCATGACTACTCTGCTCTAGCCAAGCATATTTCCTTACTGCTTCTGAACTTTCCTTGTGTGTTTCAGTCTATCAGTCATTCTTCATGCTATTTCCCCACCTCAAAGTGTGTGCTTCCCCAAACCCTATGCAAATTGTGACCATGGTACAAGGTGAAGATCAAGCCTAAATTCTCTAACCCCTCTAATTATCCCAGCTCAAAATCATCTCTCTTTCTTGAAATTGATTTTGAGGGGAAATATTTCTTCATTTCTCATTTCTTGTGAGAGAGTTACACAAAACCTTCAGGCTTCTTTCCCTACATACCACTTCTCATCAAAACAGAAGACAGAATTAAAATAGGAGTAGCAGGCATCTTGCTATTGCCCCCCCCCCCTTTCTTTTTTAATTGGAAGGATTTTTTTTTTTAATTAAAATATTAGCCACAGGGGATTTTTTTTTTCTCTTTCACTTTCCTTGGTAGAATATTTGCTTCTTGCATTTCTATACTTATCTCATAGATCTTGTCATATTGACATACACATGAAGATGGTGACAAAGATAGAGAAAGCAATGGAGATAAAGATGGAAGTAGAGAATTTAAAGGATTCTCAGTATATTTCCCAGGCATCTTGTTCCACAAATGTTAGTGAGAGAATATTGTCACCCATGACTCTGACTGATATTTTGTGCTTTCTTTTGAGGTCTCTCTCTTTGTTGTTGTTGTTGTTGTTGTTTTGAGGTCCCTTTTTAATAAGGATAATTATGTCATAATACTAAAAAAGTTTCCACAGTGACATTAAATATAGTTTGGCATAATATTCTCAGTAATAATTGAGCACATTTTCTGCTAAATCATTCAGCATATTTCTACAGTCTCAACTTTCACTAATGCACTTGATATTGAGTTACTGATTGCTGATTAATAGGCATCTTTATTCACTGTTCAAAAAAAGATGCTATGATATACAGTAGTGTGAAGAACCAGAAAAGTGGGCCATAAAACAGTTCTTTGAAGCTAGCTTCACTTTGATGACATATTTTTGGCATAATTTTGAGTATGAGCTTCAGAATCTATAAAATATGAGATATAATACTGATTCATGGTGTTGCTTTCAGAATAATGTATAAATTAATATGGACAAAAATTCTTTTTTTTAACTTCTTTAGAAATATTATTGCTTTTTATGTTATATTTTATATATAATAAGCTATTAGTACAGACACATATATACACATATACCCTCTAATCATTTTACCATTCTCATGTAGCATTTCAGTTTCTACATATATAATATGAATTAATATTGTTAGCAATTGTTCAATTGAAGATAAATAGCAACCTGCATGCTTAGGTGTAATATTTTTTTCTAAACCTGGATTATGCTTAAGGATGTTATCACAAACAAGAATGTGTCTTTGTGAAATAGTGGAATAGAAGTCTCAAGCTGTTCAAAGAACTAGAGAAGAGTGAGATGATGGCAGGTCCTGTGCTTGTGGTGAAAAATAAATTTACTTGGATTTCTTTTTCATAAACTATGGTTTAAGGGATGAGAATATTAGTTATTGTGGGAGTAAGAGGGCAATTGGGGGAAGGCCAAGACATTCGTGAACGTGAGTTTAAATTTATGCTTTTAGAATGATAGCCACAGTAATAACAACAACAATAATAAAAGCCATGATTATTTGTCAACTAAGCATGTTTCTTCCTTCCTTCCTTTCCCCCTCTTTCCTTGCTGACACAGGTTGAAAAGAAGCAATCACTTTTCAGAAGTTCCTTTTTTTTCTGTTTTTTTGTTCTGTTTTACTAAAACTGCTGGAATACGATATACCAGAAATGGATTAACTTTTTAAATGGGGGGTTATTAGTTCACAAATTTACAGTTCTAATATGCCAAATTAAGGCATCAAGAGGTAGAGATACCTTCTCCTCTGAGGAAAGGCCAATGGCATCTGGGGTTCCTGTCACATGGGAAGGCACATGGTGATGTCTGTTGGTCCTTCTTCTCCTGAGTTCTGGTTCCAAAATGGCTTTCTCTAAAATGTCTCTCTTAGCTTCTCTTGGCTCTCTGCTTGTTTCCGTCTAAGCATCTTGGCTCTCTGCTTGTTTCTGTCTAAGCATCTCTGAGCTCTCTACAAAATGTCTCTGCCCTTTATCCTCTCACAGAGGAATACCTTAAGATGATTAAGACCGACCTTGAATGAGTGGAGTCACATCTCCATGGAAACAACCCAATTAAAAAGTCCCACCCACAATAGGTCTGTCTCTACAAGACTGGATTAAAAGAACGTAGTCTTTTATGGAGTACAGAACAGAGTCAAACCAGCTCACTTTAGTCTTTGAATGTTTCAGACATCTTAGTATTTGAGAAAAAGCAAAATATCTAAAAAATTGTGAGTTTTTATGAAAGTTTAGACTCCAAAATGATTCATATTGAACTTTCTAAACATAGTTTGTTTTTTATTTTGTTCTTTTTTTTTAAATTTAATTTACTCTGGTGCTCATTCCTAATCACTACGTAAAAAGAATGCTTATTCTTTTCATGACTAGAAGCTAGTTCATTTTATGGTTGTACCATAGCATTTAACCATTCTTCCCCAGTGTGCATTTGCATTCTTTCCAATCTGTATGCATAGTTTTAAAAGTTGTTTTATTTTAACAGAAATTTATATACCTCTATTGAGATTAAAATGAATCACTTGCTACAAATGAGGCTTGAATTAAAAAACCTATATGTAATGATCTTAATTTTGTCTCAGCAGTATTTTCCTGATATTTTTACTCTTTTCACTAAGATAAAATACAATAGAAAATGCTAGTCCTAACAGTTCAAATGGCATTTATCAAATACAATAAAGGACATTCAGAAACATTTACTATCTGTTTATCTAAAACCGTGTTCTTCTCTTTTGTAAATAACTCTTTGGAGTTAATGAGAGCTCAAAGATAGTTATAATGAAAGTCAGTGGTGCTTTCTTTCACATTTTGATTTCTCTTCTAAAGTGATGAAGAAACACTAAAAGTTTTTAAGTGAAAAGAGAGAAATTCAGGTGTAAATGCAGATAAATCAAAGGTCTGCAGGAAAAACTATTTAAGCAACAAATATAATGACATTTAACATCAGAAGGATATTTTGTACACTTTTGATCGCTGTCTTAGTTTTTCAGGCTGCTATGACAAATGCCACACAATGGGTTGCCTTAAACAACAGGCATTTTTGCTTTATGATTTTGAAGTTAGGAGAAGTCCAAAATTGAGCCATCAGTAAGGTGAAGCTTGCTCCCATATGCTTTAAGATTCTGGTGCTGACTGCCAGCAATCCTTGGAGTTCCTTGGCTTTACTGTAACATAGCAGTGTCCTCTCCTTTCTCTTCTAGGTTCCCTCTGACCTGCTTCAGCTTCTCCCTGTGGCTTTCTCTTTCTATGTCTTAATTTCTTCTCCTTAAAAAGGATTCCAGTAATCTGGATTAAGGTCCATCATCATTCAGTTGGGACACACCTTAACTAAAATAACATCATCAAGAGATCCTATTAACAGTGGGTTCACACCTACAAGATGTGGCTCAAGACCAAGAACATGCCTAAATTGGGGTACATAATTCAATCCGCCACAATCACTCAAACTACCGACCTGCACTATTAAAAAAAGACAATATAGATGATGAATATCTATTGATGAAATCCATAAATAGATTCTAATAAATGACGCTATACCTTGAAAGGAATTTGAAATTGGAGCAAGTTATTAAGGGGGGAACAAAAGCTGACATTGTTCACAAACATGTAGAAAGACTACATAGCTCTTTTATTTTTTAATCTGCTATTCTCTTACACCTTTTACTGAGTTTAGGTTTAGATGTAATTTTGCTTAACTCTCTGAGCTGGGAGGGAAGCAGAGGTGGCCTCCTCATTTGTACATTTCTTCCACTGAGAACAAAGATGGCAGCTATTTCTTACTTCAGTACTTGAGTGGAATTTAATGTAGGATCTGCAGAAGTTGGTGAGCCCCTTCTTGTTATTTTGTGTGTATTTTGCTCTGCTATTCCAATGTCATGAAGGTGCCCAGTAAGGATATACCATCTGTAAAAACTGCCTGCACGTATTGCATGGATAACTAAGAGAGAGCAGTGCCTCTGATCTGCATTTTGCAAAAAGAGAACTCTACTGAATCAATAGATGCAATCACTACCATTGTGATACTCTTTCAGGGAGGATTGCATGAAAAGAACTCTCTCTTAATGCCAGAGAAGTAACCTGCAAAGAACAGTTTTAAATGGCTTTTCCACCGCAATTCAAATATAACTTCTCTGTTGTTTTGTGTTATTTGACATTAACATTAAACTTCCTTCTTCAGCTCCTTTTTCTTGGTATTTCCATTCGTTCAACAGCTGTCTATGTCTGTAAGACAAAGATGAGTTTATATAGGCAATAATCTCTGGGTTCCCCTGCTCAATTAAATGGCAGCTAGTTTTCTAATTAGCATAAAGAACAATTGCTCCAGTTTGCTAATGCTGCCGTTTTGCAAAACACCAGAAATGGATTGGCTTTTATAAAGGGGGTTTATTTAGTTACAAAATTACAGTCTTAAGGCCACAAAGTGTCCAAGGTAAGGGGACACCTTCATTGAAGGATGGCCATTGGTGTCTGGAAAACCTCTGTTAGCTCAGAAGGCTCGTGGCTGGCATATGCTTGCTCCCAGGTTACGTTTCAAAATAGCATTCTCCAAAATGTTGCTCTTGGGGCATTTTGTCCTCTCTTAGCTGCAGCTCCTCCGAAATGCCACTCTTAGTTGTTCTCTCTTGGCTGAAGCTCTGAGCTCCTTCTACCTGAGCACTTATATGGGGCTCTAGTAAACTAATCAAGACCCATGCTGAATGGGTGGGGCCATGCCTCCATGGAAATTATCTAATCAGAGTTATCATATCTCCATGGAAATAACCTAATCCAAAGGCTCCAACTTAATCAACAGTAATACATCTGTCCCCACAAGACTGCATCAAAGAATATGGCTTTTTCTGGGGGACTTAACATATGCAAACTGGCACATTCCACCCCCTGAACCCCAGAAAAACATGTTCTTCCCCAATGCAAAATACATTCATCCCATCACAATATCACAAAAACTTAAATCATTTCAGAAACAATAAGTAAGTATAAGAGCTCATCAAAATCAGTTACAGGCATGGTCTATCCTAATGCAAAATTCCCCTCTAGCTGCTCTGAAACTTAGAACAAGTTATCTGCTGCCAATATACAAAGGAGGGACAATCATAGGATAAACATTCCCATTGCCATAATGAGAAACAGTAAGGAAAACAGAGTTTAAGGGACCAAAAAGTTTCCTAAAACCCTCAGGCATACACCATTAGATTTCAAATTCTGACAATCATTTATAGAATGACATAGTATCCTTGGGGCTTGAGAGAACAGGAGTCTAACTCTTTCCAAAGGGCCTATGCAGCAGCCCTTTTCTCTCCAAATGCTGGGATGAGTGCTCCAACATATCCACACATTGAGGAGACCACCTTCTTCTCAGCCACACCCTCCTCAAACATCAGGGTGCCACCCAGAATCAGCATCGCTGAGGCAAAGGCTCTCCCATCTCTGAATAGTGGGGTGGCAGCCAGGCTCTCCCCAATTCCCAGGGAATGTGCCTCACCCTCTCTGAGGCCTGGGGTGGGAGAACTCTTCCTGAACATTGAGGTAGAATGCCTGAGTTCTTCCTCCAGGGCAAATTCACCCTTTCCACATATGTGGGCCACTCCGCTCTCCCTGACCATGACCTCTTGACTCCAGACCTCAATCTCCAGGGCTCTGTCTTTGAAGAAATTTTTCCTTCAACTTGTTCCTTCTTCATCTCCTCAAGTCCAGACCAGCAGTGGTTCCATTTATATAGATTTCACAAAATTTCTGTAGGCTTGGCATGCAGTTTACAGGGGTGAAAACCATCAGACAATAGGACAAATCCTTTCTGGATAACTTCATCTCTGAAATGGCGGCCGGGTTCCATGTTTGGTTAAATCCTCACGTGGGGCTATAGCTTCTGAGGTCTCACTTTCTGGAAGCCCAGAATCTTCCAAACCATAAGTTTCTGATTTCTTTTTCCCAAAAGTTCAGTTCTTAGCTTATCGCTCTCTGCTCGCATTTTACTACAAGCTGCAAGTAGAAGCCAGGCCACACTCTGAATATTTAGTGTAAAAATCTCTTCAGCTAAGTATTCCAGCTCATTGCTTTCAAATTCTGCCTTCCATCCAATACAAGGACTCAATTTTGCCAAATTCTCTGCCTCTTTAAAACAAGGATTGCCATTCTTACAGTTGGCAATGACACATTCAGCATTTCTGCTCAAGGCCTCATCAGAAGTAGCTTTAGAGTGTATATTTCTACCAACAGTCTCTTCAAAACAATCTAGGCCTTTTCTACCAAGCTCCTCACAATTCTTCCAGAATCTTTCCCTTATCCATTTAAAATGCTGTTCCAGCATGTTTGGTATTTGCAAACTCAGTAGTACCCCACTTCTTTAGTACCAAACCTGTTCCTATTTGCTAATGCTGCCATTTTGCAAAATGCCAGAAATGGATTGGTTTTTATAAAGGGGGTTTATTTAGTTACAAAGTTACAGTCTTAAGGCCACAAAGTGTCCAAAGTAAGGGGGTATCTTCACTGAAGGATGGCAGCTGGTGTCCGAAAACCTCTGTTAGCTCAGAAGGCTCGTGGCTGGCATATGTTTGCTCCCAGGTTACATTTCAAAATGGCATTCTCCAAAATGTTGCTTTTGGGGCATTTTGTCCTCTCTTAGCTGCAGCTCCTCCAAAATGTCCCTCTTAGTTGTTCTCTCTTAGCTGAAGCTCTGAGCTCCTTCTGTCTGAGCACTTACACAGGGCTCTAGTAAATTAATCAAGGTCCATGCTGAATGGGTGTGGCCACACCCCCATGGAAATTATCTAATCAGAGTTATCACTTACAGTTGGGTGGATCACATCTCCATGGAAACAACTTAATCCAAAGGCTCCAACTTAATCAATACTAATACGTCTGCCCCCACAAGATTGCATCAAAGAATATGGCTTTTTCTGGGGGACACAATATATACAAACTGGCACAACAATCAATTCTTATTACATGCAAATTCATCTGCTTGCTAAAATAAAATGCAACCCCAAAATCAATGCTCTTGACACTTTCCTGGTCATTCATGAACCTACACAGAGTAGTGAAAAATTTTTAGTTGCCACTCACTCACTTTTCCAATTCAGGTCAAACAAGGCAGGACTCTGCTGCCTCTTTCAGCTCTCAAAGGTTGTAAATAAGCACCCTTTCCATGATATAGTCTGTGCCACATTTTTTACATTTTTAATCTTTTTGTTAGTGACTTTGCTGTTAAAATGGCCCCAAAGTGTAATGCTGAAGAGTTGCCTAGTGTTCCTAAGTGCATTTTGTGTGCTATACAGAGAAAATATGTATGGTAGATAAACTTCATTCAGGCATGAGTTATAGTGCTGTTATAGTGCTGTCACTAGTTTGATGTTAATCAACAACATTTATTAAATAATATGTCCTTAAACAGAAACATGCATAAAACAAATTTATCAATTGATTTGTTGATGAAAATCTTGTGACCAGAAGCTTTTGGGAGCTTAGCACTGTATGGAACCCAATGCTGTATATCCCCTAGGAGCAATAATTCAGTGTTCACTAATCCAGTGTTCTTGGAAGCTTTATGTATAACATAACTATGGTGAATGATGAAAATAACATGCACATATGTGCACAAACACACAACTTACTATACACCTGACACTATTATAAGAGCTTGAACATATTAAATTATTAACTTATTTAACCTACAAACAAATCTATGAGGCAATAATCATCATATCATTTCTTAGGTGAGGAAATTTAGTCAGAGACCAGTTCAGCATGTTGCCCAAGGTCTCCCAGCACTGAACTACACATTCAAACCCAGGCCACCAGCTCCAGAGTCTGCCCTTCACTGTTATGCTTTACTACCTCATTTAAAAGTAAAGACACATTTCCTTCAGACATAGAAATGTAGTTGGCTGGGTATGTGTACACTCCAGAAGTTTGAGATAGACTTTCTAAAACTCTAGATCAATATCACCTTCAAAAAGTGTTTCCTATAAATCAGAGGCATCTCACTATCTTGAATAATCTAGTAGAGCTTCAGAAGGCAGAGAGAAGCTGACTTCAGAGGTTGTCCCCAGTGACCAAGGAACACAGGTTTAGGAAACTACATCTTTGCAAAGAGGCTTAAATAAATTCTGGAGATTCAATGAGCACAATTTATGGCCTACTGAAGAATATCAGATTTCTGTGAATTTTAACTCCTATGTTTGTTTGTTTATAGTTGATGTAGCTCAAAGTTCAAAGCTAAAATTGATAAAAAAAAAAAAAATTCTAGATATAAGGATGAATGTGTTAATCAATATGGTTGTTCAAGTCTTAGAAATGTGTGTCAGATGGTGAACTTCAGAGTTGTAAGGACCTTGTTTAATCACGAGGAAATGTGAAGCAGAGTTAAGATAATTAAGTGGTTATGTTCTTTCAAAAACTTTTATGTTTTTAATTTTTCCTAAAGTAAATATGGGGGGAAGTTAGAATTGGACTACTCATGGATAACCAATCTTTGATGTGAAGTGGAACCGATTTCATGATTTATAAGTGGATTTGATGGTGATTATGAATGATATTAACTAATAATAAAAAATATTCATTATCTTGGAGAGGGAAGGTGTGATTTTGCATTTTCTAGACACAAAGATGGATCCAACTGGCTATCAGGATCAATCGAGTAGACAGAATTCTTAGCTAGCTTCTAAGTTCCCTGAGGACAGACAGCATGTCTACATTCTTCAGCACTATGTCACCAGAACCTAACCTAGTTCATGACACATGGTTGCTGCCCAATAACATGAGACAAAGGCAGGCAGGCAGGCAGGCAGGCAGGCAGGCAGGAAGGAAGGAAAGAAGGAAGACAAAATTTTAATCTAACATACAGACAGCTTATTGGAAATGTTAACAGTCCATTGTCTAGTGAGATTTTCTTCTAAAAATGGTCTACGCATTTTCACTATGAATGAGTTCAGGAATTTCAGCCTCTTTTATAAAGAAAGTATCTGCCCAATTAGTTCTCCATTCCTTGCTTTTCCTTGTTGTCATATAGAAAATCTCTTCTCACATACATATATACACATCTTTAATGTCCATAGGGGACATAAAATATTGCAGTTGAGCACAATGCTTTCTCCCTTTTGTGATGGGCTATGAAATTGCAGCTCCTAATATTAAAAAACTGAGATGATAAATTTGAATCATATTTGAGGGTCTGTAGAGATAATGAATATAACAAATTGCATCTTTATGGACTTTGATCTAGGCTCTAGGAAAGTCCTTGTACGAGTCTTAGATATCAAGTTTGGGGTCTCCCATATTCCAAACAAAATTCCATTATCCTATCCCATTCATTCAACTATTTAGGAAAGTTACAGAATGCCACTGATCCTGAACCAAGATTTATTTAAAATTTTTACATAAATAGTTTCTGTCTTCTCAGATAGAGGTCTTTCTATGATTAAGGATATTCAAGCAACTAAAAAATATATAGGCTCTTTGGGTCCATTTGCATGCAAGAGACACTTCAAGTCCTTAAAAAACAAATAAGAAAAAAACCCATCTACTGATACCTGTATGACTATTTAAAAAAATTAAAGTTCTTTGCATTAGATGTTTTTAGATGTTCTACCTTTATACTATGCCACCATTGGAGATTTTTTTAAAAGTCTGATCAGAACAGGGCCTGTTTTACACAATATTTTCCTGTGAAAATGCAGGGTGTGGAGGGATTTAAAGATTAACGCATGAACAGAGTAAGGTTGCTCTGCTTCTCCTTGTTTCCAGGCATTTCGTCTGAGTTATTTATAAATAGATGCATTAGATGTCTTGTTATTTTGAATAAGTGTCTATCTTTAATTAAGTAAGGTACATAAGCATTTTAATTAGATATCCAAATATGTCATTTGAGATTTTTTCCCCCTCAGAAAAAAAAAAGTTATTTTATTTCTTCTTCATTAAATATAAGGGCAGTAAAATCTTATGAATATATTTTCAGCTCAGAAGATTGGGGTCTTTTCCTTTCAATGAAACTATAATATATGTACAGATTATTTCCTCTTAAATTTCTCTAGGCTAATGTAGTGTATAAAAGTAATGAAGTTAAACCACAACTTATTAGACAAAGGAAAAGAATTTCTAGGTTAATTCTGGTGCTCTGTATTAGAGCCTACTTTATTCTCTGACTTTTTAAATTCAGTATAAGGAGTGTGAGTGTGTGAGTGTGTGTGTTTGTGTTTCTATAGGAGATGAAATCGGGAACATCTTGACTTAACGATGAATATATCTGATCATCTCATTGCTATCACTCCCTACATATTTAACTGTAAAATTGGGTGGTGAGGTGTATTAGTTAGGGTTCTCTAGGGAAACAGAATCAGCAAAAGATATCTATAAATATAAGATTTTATAAATAGTGTCTCACGCAAAAATGTTTAACCATAAAAAATGGGCACTGTGGATCCTGCATTTTTCAGAATGTCTTTGGCATATCCAAAAGCACAGTGCTTTCCACAGGCTTTCCATTGAAACAGTCCAACTAATATTTAGTATGGTGTTGCATACAATCTTCAGTTTTCTTCCATAGAAGGGAAGACCCAAATGGTACTGCAGCCACAGCATATATTGCCTTCTAAATGAGGCAATGGAGAGTGGTATAGATATATGGTTTTGAACCTCAGCTCTTCTATTCACTGGCCTTGGAGCCTGAGATAAGTTATTTAACCTACTGGAAACTCACTTTTCTTATCCCCCAAATGGAGATTGCCTCCACTTTGAGGGTGTTGTGAAGGTTACAAGGAATATAAATGAGACATCTGCATCAAGTAAGCACTCATTAAAGGATGCTATTATCATTTCATCATCTCTGCTCTTCAACCATTTCTATCCCTTTGTCTTCTTTCCACTTTCTTTTATTTCCACTGTCTCTACTGTCACATATTGCAAATGCAGCTTTTTAACTCTTTTTAATAGTATTCAAAAGTATATTCTATGTGAGTCACCTGACATTGTCTAATTTATTCCTTTATAACATGTTTATAATGTATCTATTCTGAGACACTTTACATGGATTTGAGATTAAAGCACACTCTTTAATAACCTCTACTATAAAGGCAAAATTTTAAACTCCCGATTTATTGGTAAATACAAACCCTTCAGTCACATGTTTTTTGGAGGGACTCAATCAAAGCATCTATATTCTGAACAAAAGTTTTGGATAATTTTCCTGGATGCATCTTGAAAATGAATATTGTTTCTTTCTTATGAATGAGAGCAACTTTTTTACATGATCTTTGTATTACTGTGTGTAGCTGTATGATTCTATTCTTGGATAAGCATATTTTCCAAAGACTGCGTGCCTTCAGATAAAGGCAAATGTAATCATACAAAACAAGTGACACCTAAGTAAATTAGGACAGATTTTTGATTCTTGAAATATTTCCTCTTTGAAGCAAGGATAGTTTTCCTGTTTATCAGGAATAGAGAAGGACAGTGTTTGGAGGGGCTGATTAATCTCTGAATGTCTTCTGAAGATAAACACCATGTACTTCACAGCACTATTTTTTGAAGGCATCTTTCTTCTCATTGCCCAGTCAAAATGGCATTTCCTCTCTGTAACTGTCCTTGACAGCTTTATCATCCCTGTTTTGATAGTATAGTCTACATATTTTTGTTAAAATGATTATCATGTTAACATTGCAGTAATTTTTTGAATGCATATTATCTGTCCTACTAGATTTAGTCTCCTAGAGGTAAGAGATTGTATTTCTATTCTCTTGTCCTCGGAGATAACCCAGCCTAAATCAAGCCCACTATGAATATATCTTTAATTGAATTGCTATTATCAAAGAGGTAGATGCAACCCTTAAAAATTAATATGCAACCTGCACTCATAGGGCAATTCAGAAAGTGCTCGTGGAAAATTTTGCAACAAGTAGATATTTATCTTGGAATATTGGATCCCATAGATTGACATGAATTGGGGATTTAAGAATTATTTTACTAGGCTGAAATTGTAAATTCTTTGAATTTACATTTCTTTATGTAAATTCATACATACTCTTTCCTCTTTAAGTAGTCCAATATATTCTGCATGTTAATAGAGGAATTTAGTTCAATTTCCTGGATTTCATTAGTTGTTTAAATTTCTCTCTTCAGTCCACAATGGGTATTTATTGACAACAGAAGGGAAGAGTTCTCAAAATATCCTCCAGCCACTTCTCTGAGCTGCTTGCCCAGATTAAATCACTAATTGCAGCATTTTTCCAGAAGACTTCGAGTTGTAAATAAATGAAACATAGATAATTTTAGGGACTTAAACAACCCCCCCCCATGGGATTATACACAAGGGTGCACATGACCTCATTAAGACCTGAGGTAATTAGATTTAATTGGAGGGGTCTCTTACTTCATCCTTTGACTATACCCTCTCTTAGTGCCCATCAAAATTGAGTTCCCCAAACACTGTTTCTCACAGAACAACAACATTCAGAACTAACAACGTCTGACTTTTTAATGGTGAGAAAATCTAACATACATTGATACACTTAGCCTGACTTAGATATTTGATTGGTGGTTACTTTCCTAGGATGCTCAAGTAAATACCATGAAATGGGTCAGCTTAAACAAGGGGAATTCATTTGCTCACGGTTTTGAGGCTAAAAGGAAGTCCAAATCCAGGTGTCCTTAGGCAATGTTTTCTTCGTGAAGACTGGCATTCTGGTGCTGGCTGCCGGTGCTCCTTGGTCCTTAGTTTGTCACATGGCAAGGCACATTGCAGCGTCTCTTGGACTCTCCCTTCTCTTCCTGGTTCTGTCCTTGTCCAGCCTCTTGTGACTTTTTTTCTTTTTTCTCTACCTGGGTTTCATTCTGCTTACAAAGGACTCCAGTAATAGGATTAAGACCCATCCTGACTGAGGTGGGCCTCACCTTCTTATATGAAGTAACCTCATCAAAAGGTCCTACTTACAATGGGTTCACACCCAGAAGTATGGGTTAAATTTAAAAATACATTTTTCTGGGGTACATGCAGCTTCAAACCAACGCAATAGGTTACAGGTTTTGTTTGACTTGTTTTTGTGTCTTAACGATGCAAAGTTAAGCTAATTCAACTAGCAATGGTTAAATTTATATAGGATCCTGCGAGTGAATCTCACTGCTTCGCAGATCAACAGCAGGACATTCATGATCAGAATTGCTTTTGTGCTCCATGTTAAGAAAGGCTCCGTCTGTGCCTGCCTCTCCCCCTTTGTGCCCTTCAGGCGTATGTATATACGGGTATGCATGTCTTATGTGAAACATGAGAACATTCTTATCTCCACGGTTCAGCTAACTTTCTAAGAGATAGCAGCAGACAGAACATAAGGAGATATTTTTGGATTCAGACACTGAACCAAGCCAAATATTTCATAGTGCAGTATGTCCACATGAAACCAAAAACACAGATTGAAGTAAATTTAAAGTAGGCTGCAAGGTCAGTAGAGAATATCTCCTTTTTATTTCTTTCTGTGTTTATGTGTACATCTAGTTCACATATAGGACCAATAAGTGTGTGTTTCATGAACTGATAGCATATTACAGAGAGAGGCATTACTAGGGGAAAATTACAAAGTTCATTATTATGAAGTAAGCTAGGTTATGAGAATGAAGATCTGAAGCTGTATTAAATAACCAGAGGAAGAGATGTGGAGGCCATCAGTGGTGAAGAATATGAGACTTTGGGGATACAAGGGAGTGTAACTCACTGGCCTTTCATCTTCCACAATTTTTTGAGGCTTTCTATTTCTATTCAGTGATGTATTTTCTCATTCATTAATTCATATAACAAAAGAATATTGTGTCTTGCTATGTCCCAGACATCATGCTAGATGCAGGTGATCTAAAGGTGAACAATTCAATGTAGTCCCTCTTCTTGTGGAGTTTCCAGTCGTTAAACCATTAGATGTGTGTGTGTGTGTGTGTGTGTGTGTGTGTGTGTGTGTGTGTGTGTGTGTTTTCAGTGATAATAAGAGATGGCAGGAGAAAAAGAAAAAAAAAGTACAGGTGATATTAAATAGTTTAAGAGGCTTAGCCAGTTCCTGTGAGGCATGAAAGATCTCCCCGAGTAAGTGACATTTAATCTGAGAGTAGAAACTGAGTGAAGAGAGTTGATAAGATGATGCTAGGAGAAGAAAAACAGGAGTGGGAGTAATGGGAGGAGATTTTGAGGCAAGAAGGTGTGAAAGAAGGAGAGCACACTCCGTCTTCAGTGTCCATGCAAAAGAAAGTTTTATTCTACTCTTTTCTACAGGTCTTTATAGCGTACAAGGTAGCGGCCTAGGTGACTGTCCTCAGGTATTTCAGGCAGGGGTACATTCTCTCCAAAGCCATGAGGTGAATTTACATATCTTTAGTCTTAAGGGACAACTTCTTTGGGGGCTAGACAGGAAGCAGCAGGGGCAGGGGGCAGGAGGCAGGAGACAGGAGCAAGGAAGGAGCCCAGCAGGAGCTCAGAGACTATTCCCCTATCTAAATTGCAGTCCGCTTTCAGATATGCAAGGCTTTTGGCCTTTTCCTAGCCCAGAGCCCACCTTCAGGCTTCCAGATTTTAGGAAATGGGCACTATGTATAATCTATTGAGCTAGGGGACCTTCCGTGTCTCCACAAGAAGGAAATTAGTCCATTCAAGGAACAAACCAAGAGCCATTATATCTGAATCTTAGTAATAATTGGTGATAAGTTTTGAGAAAACATGAGAGTTAAATATTAATGCACCATGTTGCCATCTTACAATAGAGCAGATGTGGTGTTTACATGGTTTTCATGGATATTCTTTGATCTTCCTGGAGTACATAATGTGTATATCATACACACCATTTATTCTGGTAAAGTCCTGATTATCTTTTTAATAAAAATTTTCCTGAAACACCCAGGAATAATTTATCACTTCAAATTCAGTGTTAACTTGATAATTAGTTCATATTTTCATGCATTCATTCATTAGCTTAGCAAACTTGTTTAGATAAAAATATGTTCTAGAGACTCTGCAAGATACAAGGATAAGGGGATAAGGGAAACATTACAGTGGCGTTGCCCTTAAAGGGTTCACAGAGTAGATGAAGAAAGATGAAGAGTACTTATCTCATTGTTTTGTAATTTTTTACAAATAAAATGTTTATTTTAATATAGTCCTAGGTTTACAGACAAATTGTGAAGATAGTATAGGAATTTTTATGTATCCCACACCCAATTTCCCCTACAGTTAACATCTTACATTAGTATGATATTTTTGTCATAATTAATAGGCTAATATTGATATCTTATAATTAACTAAAATCTATACATTATTGAGATTTCCTTGAATTTTACCTATATCCTTTTTCTGTTCCAGGATCCCATTCGGGATACTATATAACATTTTTAGTCCTCATGACTCTTTAGACTTCTCTTAGCAGTGAGAGTTCCTCAGACTTTCCTTGCTTTTGATGATCTTGATGCTTTGAGCAAGTCTGCAAAATATTTTGTAGAATGATCATTTTTGGGGCTTTGCCTGATGTTTTTCTCATTATTATACTGGAGTTCAGAGTTTTGGGGAGGAAGACCACAAAGGTGAAGTGATATTTTCATCACCTCATATCAAGGGTCCATATTATTAATATGATTTATCACTGTTGATGATAACTATTCATTCCTTCAGTCATTTATTTGTATCAGTATTTATTTAAAATTTTGAGTTAAAATCCAACACTATAATTATATTGTTGCTCAAAATGTTCCATCTTTGGCCATAGGGAGTTTTTAGTTGGCTCCTATGTCCCTGTGACTTATTTCTATCACTGTCATTGTTGTTGTTTTCCCCCAGCACTTCCTTTCTTTCTTTCTGATATTTCAAAAGCTACAGATTCATCTTGTGTATTATTTTTCCCTCAATATTGTATTGAATAATTTCTTCCAGGATAATATTTCTTTTTTACATATATATTCTTTAAGACTTTGAGCTACTTCAACTGAGTTTTTGTTTGTTTAAATTTTTAATTCCTTTGGGCTGAAATCATGTTCAGTCCAATGGTGGATGCTCATTAGATTTCTGTTCAAGACATGAATTAATACTGCAAACTTTCTGATGCAGAAGCAACTTCATATTTATATGTCTTTGCTTCTCTAACAATACCCCCTATTATTGATGCATCTTATTAGATAGTTACTATGCTAATAGGTTTGCACAAATTGTGTCATTAAATTCTGAAAACATCTATTAAATTTTCATTGTTGTTATTTGCATTTTATAGATTTAGAAACTGAGGCACAAAGAAGTTAAGCAACTTCACCAAAGTTAAACCACCAAGAGAGTGGCCACCTGGAGACATGAGTGGTCAACCTACACCAAAGCCCAAAGCTGAGTTTCATCTTGACTAAGCAGAACTACCTCTTAAGCTTGGTATCTGCTTTCCTGAACCACAATGAACTTGTCTGGTAATCATGCTCATTTCTGGATTCTAATAAGTCCAAACCCCTATCTTTTAATTGCAGGGATTTTCCCTGTTCCTACTACTCCCTAACTTTGATAGCTGCTTTCCTCTATGATATCCCTTTGACATCTCAACTGATTTCCCTCAGTGTAGCATATAGACTCTTTATTTCTCTTTTTGGGGGAATAAAACTATTTATTAACAATAGCTAACATTGAGGCTTAAAATGTGCCAAGCACTTTACATGCACTACCTCACTTAACCCTTATACCAGCCTTTGGAGTTAGGTACCAGATTCTCGTTTTACAGATAAGGAAACAGGTCCTCAGAAAGTCTGACTCCTCTAGAGTCGCAAACCCTATTTCTTCTTCACCTTATTAACCTACAGCACTCACACTGGAACACAGCTGCACAGACACTTTACTTTGAAGGTTTCACTAGTATTTCTTACTGCAAGATATTGGTAATAATGAAATTAATAGGGAAGTTTAAAAGTTCTAAAAATACTGATCCTTGCCTACTGTTTTTGACATTCTAACAGAGGGTTATTTGAAGCCGTAATTTGGTTTTGAAACCCAATCTCCCTCCTCCACCATACTTTGGTGAATCCACATTATTCTTTCCCCCCTTGTCAAATGCCACTTCTGAGATTAAGTTTGGCCCTGAAGGCAAACAATCGATCCCCGGTTTCAAGATGAAGTCTAGAATCTCTGAGGCCTCCAGGTGAGCCAGCCCTCAATTCCCCAGGCTTCTGTCCTGATTAGAAATAATTTCCTTGTAAGATTCCTTACTCCTTATCCTTTTGAAAACCACCTGTGATTTCTTACATTTCTAATCAACCTGTATATTAAAAACTCCTATCCTGTCTTCTGGACTTTTGATGTGTTCTGCTTTCAACTGTGAAGCATTTCCTAGATAGAATTTATTTTCACTCTAGATTTAGCTACTTAGGTTAAGCAATCAGACATCATTTTAATTTTGCCATTTTATCAGTTATCCTTCAAAATATAACACTGCTGTTGATCTCTCTGATAGAGAGCAGATGTATATAGGGTATGTCAAGAATGCAGCATTTCTAAGCCTTCGCATTGATAAAATATCTAATAACAAAACTTTTTATTGTATGTTATTTCCCCTACTAAAACCTAGTCAGCTTTTAATTCTGATCTGAAAGTTTTTCTTAGCTTACCCAGGATTGGAATTTAATAAAAGATATTCTTCCAACTCTGCTATGGTGCAAGGGATTATTTTGATTTATTATATTAGACATACTCTGAAGGACCAAAAAGTTCAGGAAATGCATAGAAACAGAACTAATAATCTTGAGTCTTAGAAAAATCACCTGGCATAGCTACCACTCCAAGAACTCTCATGGCCCTGTTGTCTCTAACCTAGGGTTGGTCTGAGAATGTGCTGCATTCATATACAGGTTGATTAGAAATGAAAGCACTCATAGGTGGTTTTCAAAAGGATGAGGAGTGAGGAATCTTACAAGGAAATCATTTCTAATCAGGACAGAAATGGGTTGTGCCTCTTAATCACAGACCTGTCTGGATATGGATGAGAGCTGGTATATGGCCTGTCACACGTTTGAATCATTTACTTCAGTATCTTCTCTATTTTAAACACAAATGACTCATCCACTGAAAATCTTAAGTTTCACATAACTGAGAACACTTTTAAAAAAAAATACAAATAGTGAAACCAACTTGAGTTCCATTAAGCCACAGAGAAGGATTTATTCTAAGGACACAGGTGTTTTCTTTATTGTGTGTGTGTGTATGTGTGTGTGTGTGTGTGTGTGTGTAATTTAAGAAAAGGCATTGCAGGTATTGCAACAGGAAAATGGAAGGCTTCCAGAATTCAAAATTCCCCATCCCTCCCCCTCACTTTTCCTCCCTCTCTCCCTCGCCTCTCCTTCCTCTTTCTCCCTGGTGTCTCTGCTTCTTTCTGGGCATCGCTTCCTGGTCATCTGTTTCCTCCATTCCCTGTAGACCAGCTCTCCCTGCTGCTCAATCCAAATATTGGAACACAGCCTCTCATGTGCTTTTACACGTCTCCCATTGAAGAGAATAACCTCAGCTGAGACTGGAACTTTACTTCCAATACCCATTTTCAAGGAAAGGAATTCTAATTAGCTCAGCTTGGGACATCTATGGGCTCTAGAGGGCCAAGGTCTCAGGACACATACATGATTTCTGTGGGATCAATCTGGTGAGTCAGGGTTTGGTCAGGAATTCAGAAGTCATTCTAGGTTTCTAGAGTTAGAAATGAAGGCTTTTAGAGCTGTTCAAAGGTGAGGAAGTGGAGGCCAGAAAGTGCCCCTTTCACTACAGGAAATATTAAAAACAACTGAAGGCAGAGACCCTGTCATCAATACTTTCCTCTTCCACAATGCTGAGGAAGAGGAACTAGGGAACTGAGGAAGGCGTGATTGATAAGAGAGCAGTGTTTCTGAACCTTGACCAGTTGTGTTATATCCCTTATTGTTAAATATAACTGGTAAATGAAGCTGCTACAATTGCTGAAGAACTCAGATCTAGAAATTTGGGAAGGCACAGATTTTTGTACACCATTAAAACAATCAACGATTACCAATATGCATCATAGTTCTTCCCTTCTGAATTTAGTTTCATAAAATATTACATGAAACAAGTATGTATGGAATGAAAGAAAAAAAAATGAATAAAAATACCATGGAAAAACAGTGAGTGAGATGAAGCACATGCTAGCTTTTTTGATTTCTCTTTGTGATTTGATGCTAATTACTGTGCCTGAGAATATATGCTACCTACAGTGATGGTAGATTCCATATATCAATGGATTTTTTTCAGGTAAAAATTAGATATATATGTGCCTTTATTATGCCATAATGCCAAATTAGGGCTCATTCAAAAACTGTTTAATTAGTATGCAAGATTCAAATTAATATATTGAATTTATGTTTATTTTTAAGCAAAAATAGCTATCATATTGCTTTGCAATTATACTTTAATATTTATATAATTTCACTTGACTTTTATCATGTTTTACCTTTATTTTTCAGATTAGTAAGGAAAAGTTTAGAATGTTATCTAATTATTCTGAATCTTTCAAGTAAAGAATGGTAGATTATGGATGTTAATCCAGACTTTCTAACACACAATGATTAATTCCATTTTAACCTTATTTCTTTCCTCTTAGGAAAGAAAGTCAAGAACACGTAGCTCACAAATAATCATTTGCCTTCATAGCAAAGAAATAAATTCTATTATAATAAATTCTATCCAAAATAGAAAATTATGTCTATTCTTGGATGTTTAAATATATTTACTGTTAATTCAATATATGAGCTGATTCAAATTATTTACAATTCAAGTATTTGTGTCTACTATGGGTCTTGTTTTGGTTGTTTAGTCTGAAATGGTTATCCTTATTTCTTGTATGCAACCTAGATTAGCATAAACACTGTGATTAACATTAATTGAGGAGCAGAAATGAAAGTGGTTGCTGACAAGAGTTTGGGTGATATGCACAATGGTTAAATTTTATATTGCCATGGATACTCAAATGATAACATTTGACTTTATTTCTAAAATCTCTGAAGCATTAGTGGGAGAATAACATTTGGGACATGAATATACAAGTGTATGATAGACAAAAATTTAGATGTGATATGTATGGGAATATACACTGTTGAACTAATATATTTAGTTCTATAATTGGTTGCTAGGAGTATAGGCTATATAATTATGCTAAGACCTAAGTCAATCCCGTCTTCAATTGTTGTTAGCTATGTAACTGAGGGCGAATTACTGAATCTCTCCAGGGCTCAATTTTCTCATTTGAAAAAGGAAATAAAGCAAAGTAGTTAGTAGAGTGGTTGGAAGATTTAAATTAAACCCTATTTGTAAGCTTCTTGACACAACATTAGGCAAATGGTAAATTTTTTCTAAAAATTATTTATGATCTATGTCTTGTCTGATTTTTTTTCTGTTTGATTGCTTAATGTCATGTTCTATTCACAGTTCAATATTTTATTTTATACTCTTTCCATGAATAGATTTCCCTGTTTGTTATGTCACTGGCATTCATAAATGTACTTTCATTTTCATTTCTTGGGAAAGGTTCTGAAATTCTCTATAGGTTTTCTTTTCTTCTTTCTGTACATATTGTCCCATTTCTAATCCAAAATTATTGCAATAAGTGCCAAGTTTTCCCTTTGAAGAATTAAATTATAGCATGTGTTAAATGAAAAATGGCCTTGCATTGTATATTTCAAACAAATTTAAATTGGATAAGTCTACCTCAAAGACACAAAGACTATCCACATGCAAAATACCAATTTGGGCAGGATAACCTATGTAGTTCATTACCAACTACTGAAAATGAAAGCCTTCATATCTTATTTAGCAGTTTTAAAATAAAAATAGTTAAGAAAGTAAAAATTGTATGATTCTCCTAATAATTCTGTGACAGATACTATACAGGCACAGAAAGAAAGTTGTCGGATGATTTATGGTATGGAACATGAAATTGTCTAGGCTTGCAAACATTTCCTAATCTTTGCATTCTAAGACTTTATCATTAGGAACACATACAATTCTAAGCAATATTTTTTTAAAAAAGAGTACTTTATTTTTTTGTTTCTTCCACACAACAATTAGCTTGGAAATAGGAAGTTGCTGGTCTTAGTTTGGCTATCCTGTCATCCTTCTACCCTACTTTCCTCAGAATTTTGACTTTCTATTGTTAAGGTTGGTGTCTTATGGTTACACAAAGGATCTGCATTGCCAGATATTAAGGCCTAATTCTAAGGCAGGGAGGCAGACCAGTGAGGGCATTTCTCTTGATGGGGTTTTCCTCTGTGTGAAATCATCTTTCCACTAAGACCCTCAGCAGAATTGTCCTTATATATTTTCAATGGGTTCTGACCACTCCTGACCACTCCCCTAGAAAAGAGGTCTCAGTCCCACCTTCTTTGAAATCAAGGGATCTCTGATACCTTAAGAAGGTCAGGATTCCATTAGCAAGGAAGTTGTGTGTAAAACACTACTGTGTCTGCTACATAGGCCTACACCCCCCCCCCCCACACACACACACTGTACTCTGCAGACGGAAGCATGTGGTTCTCTCTGAAAAAGGCCTCTGTCCTCATACTAACTTTCCACTTTTTCATTTGGCTTTAAAAAATGGTAGAGAACCAAAAAATCACAGGTAATGCTTCTTTGATCAAAGGTTTTTCTGAAAATGAGGTTCTATTGAAGATAAGGATCTTGAATATTCAGTTTTAAATACATATATGATTTTTTGAAGTGGTTGTTTTATCCCTGGACATTGCATCAATAAATGAAGAAAATGAAGAGCAAAGAGAAAATAGATGCACGGAAATGAGATAGAGAATACTTAAAATGAACATCAGCCATGTTAATCTCTTCTTAAAGGTGGAAAATGAGGTTGGCTCTAAGATTCTTAGCAACCAACAAGAAGAGTACTTGATCTAAGGTTTCACAGTGTCCATAAGACAGAAATGAACTCATAGTTCATTGGAAACACAGCTACTCCAGAGAAGGTGTCCAGAGCTGTCTTGGCCCTGGGTTCTGATAACAACAACAATGCATTAACACGATGAATCACTGTTTCACTAATATCATTACAGCAAACACATTGATGAGTTTTTCAAGGGCAATTTCTTATGTGTTCCTTCAATTTGAACAACAACACACCACCATAGTATAATTCAGTAAACACAGTTCTTGCTCAGAGGCCATAGACTTGGCAAATCCAAGCCCAAAACAGGAAGGATAATAGAACAATATGTAATAAATCCATCTTCCTCACTCTCCTTCACAAATTCATCTTCAGAACTGAGACTAACAGTCATAGGAAATGTACAAATAAATTTATTGGCCTCATAGTTGGCAACACATTAGGTATTTTTGGTAGTTTTGTGTTTGTGGGATTTTATCATTGACTGAAAAACATCTTTTTTAATTTTAAATTTTATATACAAATGAGATCATATATTTAAATATTCTCTGAACAAACTCAGGCTGCCATTTAACTTTTGTTTTTAATTTATGTTCTTGAAAATATTTCCTAAAAATCAAAATTTTACTAAAATTTTAGAACTCTTTGGGCAATAGTGTGTCAAAAGAGTACCTTTGATCCTGACTACTGACTTTCATATCTATGAGTAATTAAATATTTAGGGAGGTAATTCCTTTCCAAACATAATTTTCATCTCAGCTTATCTGTTCAACTTCCTTTCAAATTACCCAGACCTGAATTTAGATATCACTTGGCAAAAGATAAAAATCCCAAGGGTCCAGGAGCCCCCAATTATTCATCTCTATTATGGAGGTGACCATTCAGGCTGCATAAAGAACAGCTTTTCATTATGAGCTTTGAACCTGCCATGAGACATGTAAAGACAAAAACAGGCTAATTTATTAGATGTAGGAGGCATGCTACTGTTGTCTGATACAGCATTTCTTTTCACATACTAAGCAGATCTAATGCTTTAAAATTGAGGTCTAAGTTTGTTTTGTTGTTTTGTTTTGTTTTTTGTAAGGACTGCTCTTTTGGAACATGTCATCATTTGTTCATTTTACAATAAAAAGGACTCAACTTTTTTATTAAATCATTTTCAGCTCATCTATTGCTTGCATTGAAATTCATCTTGGAAACACCAATAAATCTCTGAACAGTAAAGGCAAAAAACACTACTGTTTGGTTAGTTTAGAAAGTTAGAAATGTGAATGAAAGCATGCATATTAATTACTGAAGGTCACCAAAATTGTAGACGCAAAAATGCAGGTGCAACTAATTAACCTCTTGAGCAAGCAATTGGTTAATTACAGGTGCAATTAGAGTAACACAGAATAAAGAAGGGATGGTTAAATCATGTTGAAAATTTAATCTCAAATTGTATGAGTTTTCAAAACATATTGCAATCAATATAAATGTATCATCAATTAAACTTGCTAAAATTTGGCTTTCATAGCATCTGTCTATTTTGTAGTAGTAGCAAGGGAAAAAAACTATTTTAAAAAATCACATATTTTTCATTTATGTTCTTTCTTTTAAATAAGCTTTCATTCCTAAAGAATAATGTTTCTATATACCTGAACATAACTAAAAGTTGATACAAGAATAAAGTTTGATATCTGGATCAGTGCCTGCTAGCATTTTGAAGAATTCAGAATCAACAGGGAGAATGTATTCCTCCCCTCCCAATTTTGCATAGAAAATTATTTGTTTTTTAAATTAAAATAACAATATCAAGATTTACAGAAAAAGTATAGCTGTATGAATCATCACTTAACCTCTTTCCTTCCAGGAATTAGAAAGAAAAAATAAACAACAAAGCAAAGATTCATTTTAAGCAAAACCAGAAGAAAAATATAATTTGTGGACTACAAAATAAGAGGAAGGACTTCTAAGAGCAGCTGAAATAGGGCTAAAACCTGAAGAGGAGGAAGGAAAAAAAAAAAAAAAAAAAGAATGGAGAAAGGCCAAGTGGTGGTAGATCTCACAAAATACCAGCAAAACCCTTCCTGAAGGTGAAGTCATGACCATAAAGTGAACATGCTGGGCTGGGTATCTTATGGACAATAATAGTGTTGAAAATTCAGGTGAAGAGGGCCAGCAGGAAGAGCTCTCCTGGGCACAAGATAAGAGGAAAAGAGCAGGCAGAGCTGCAGAGAGTAAAATAATGTACTTGCAAGATGTTTTCTTCACAAACCCAAAGAAAGAGCTTGTGTTTTGTGAAGCCTGGAAGTGATCTTGGTGCCCTACTCTCCTTACACTCCACGAGATCCTTCCTAAAAAGGCTAGTCAAGGAAGAGACAACTCATCTAGTCATGAATAATTTAAGAAACATAGTAAGCACAGCATCAACACAAAGATACAATAAGATATTAGAAAAAGCAAAATTTAACAAAACACAAAGAATTCTCACCAAAAAGTATTGTTTTGAGGAAGATGAAAATTATAAATGAATATGTCACAATATTTTTAAAAGATTAGAATGAAGCCATCATCTCTCTGAAGGAAATGTAAACAGCAGAGATATAAAACATCATACAAAAGAAAGCTATATAGCAGGATAAGATGAACCAAACATTGTGAAATCAGAATGAAACATAAGGAATAAATGGAATCATTATAAAAATAAAATGAAGAGGAAATTAGGAGCATGAAAGAGAAACACAGTGTAGTTTTCAAAGAAGAGAAATGATAAAAAGTGGATGAAATAGAAATGAATATAGATAAAAGAGTAAACAATAGCAATAGAAGATGTACAGAGGGGAGCCAATATAAGCACATACATATACACAGAGAGGAAGACCAGAAAAAATAGAACAAAAATATTTAAAGATAAAATTCAGGAAAAATTTCAAAAAAAATAAAGAAGACTTAAACAACATATTGTTAAGAAAGGCCACATGTGAAGAAAAATAATTGACCTAGAGTGTTCAACATCAAGATACATCTAAATAAAATAAGGGGATTTAAAGAGTGAATAGCTTTAAGGCTTATGTTCAGCCTATCCTCATTTCCCTAAAGCAAAATTTAACCCATGAAGACAGAAGAGTAACACTTAACAAGATACTGAAGTGGGAAAAGTGTAAACACAGATTTTGTATTCACCCAAACTATCTTTCAGGAATAAAAACTACAGAAAACAGTTTTGACCATGCAAAAATCCAAGAGAAAAACCTAGAGAAATAAATGTCAGTCAACAAAGAGATAACTAGAAAAATGTTCTGGAAGTGAATATCACATATAGCTAATACTATAACTAAGACTAAAGCAAATATGATGCCTAGATCAATGGAACAATATGAAAATGACATATGTGTCCATGTGGAAATAGTATAAGTATTAAAACTTAGGAGAAGAAAGAAGAGAAAACGAAAAGTAAATTTGATGATTATGTCATCTGCAAATTCTTATGTTAAAGGGTGATTTAAAGAAGGCAAAATACATAAGAATATAAGCATATTTAAAGTATAAAAGTAAATACTAAAATATTATTGACAAAATGGGATGACAGAGAAGAAGTAGAAAGATCAAATATATAAATTTTATCATTGTTTATACCTAGAAAATAAAGAAATTACTGTTTAAAACTAAAAAGAACTAAAGTTATTATATAAAGTTATACTTATATGGGTAAACTGTTTCTTGAACCAAAATTCAAACCTTCCAAGATATCCCAGGGACTACACACACACACACACACACACACACACACGGAAACTGATCAGTGACTTTAAAAATATTATAAAACCCTAAAATTTAAGGAAAAATAAGCTATAATTAATATTAAATATTTTAGTATGTTCCTAAATATAAATGTGGTTAACTTACCTATTAGAAGAAAAAAATGTTTTTCACATTGCATCATAAAGCTAAGCTTATCTCTGAATATAAGAAATAATAAATAAAAAGAGAAATGACTTGTTTTCAATAGGAAAAAGAGCAACAAATCAACAGAAAAATAAAAAAAGAATATTAACAGAAGTTGATAGACAGTAAATACAAATGGTTCTTAAGCAAACCAAAAGATATTCAACTTCTCCATAAAAAGAGAAATGCAATTAAATCTTATTGAAATACCATTTTTACCTACCATATTGCCAAAAACCCAGAGTGTATCGCATACTTTGTTAGACTGGGGCAATAACTTTTATACACTGAATATAGGAGTGTACCTCCACAGAATAGAATAACACATAGCTTTACGAAATGAACTGAGAATTCTGTAGGTAGTAATATAGAAAGATCTCTTAAGATATACTAAGTGGAAAAAAACAATATACAAAGTATCATGGCTAGTATGTTAACTTCTTCATTAAAAGGATAAACCTTTACACTCTATTGCCTGAATAAGCACAAGGAAGGTTAGTATTATTTTTTATTATTATTTTGGGGAGAGGTGGAGAGGAAGTGAGTGGATAAGATTCAGGAGTGGAAGGGATACTTTTCATAGTATACGTTGTACTTTATAGTTTTAATTTAACTGTTTGAATGAGTTACCTATTCCTAGAAATATGGAAATACAAATCAGCTCCCATAAAATCAAAGTTGATGGGTGTTGTTTCAGATATTTTCTCTAAGATCAATCAATGTAGTTTAATACTGAGGGTTGTTAATGAGTCTTACCAGGATCATTTCTTGGTAAAACAAGGTGGGACACTTCAATTATCTTTATATTTTATTGTTTGGCTCTTACATTTTCTTAGAGTGGGATGAAATTTTTTTTTCATAATCTAGATAACAGCCTTATTGTTCCACTTTAAATTATATTCTTAGGAATCACATAGTAAGATGACAGCAACATGAGGGCACAGATTTTGCCTGTCTTGCTCATTGCAGCCATCCCCAGGGCCTAGTAGAGTTTATGGCACATAATAATGTCTCAACAAATATTTGATAAATGAATGGGTGCATGAGAGGGTAAATGAACAAGCATTCCTAATGCCCTGGGAAAAGCAGGCATATGAGAACAGTTTGCTTTTCCGTTTAGCCAATATTCTGTCCTTTTTGTTAATGAACATCTCCCTTTAGAGACGGAGTCTCATCAATGGGTTTTACTCCTTACATGTCAGTGCTTGTTATTGCTGTATTCACCAGTATCCCCTTTGAAAACCGCCTTTCTACCAACTATCTGATAATCCAGTACATTCTGATGCAATAGTGAGGTAGGCCTAGGAGGGCACACCAAGTTACACATGCTCATTTTAATGAGGGTTTCGAGGACACAATACCCTCACCGTTTAGCTTTCTTATGAGATTACTAAAGAGGGCAATTTCAGATCAAAAGGGATGAGAATATAGCAAAGAGCAGATGTAATGTTGGAGAGAATGTCAAATCAAACCTTTTATGTGGTTGCATTTTTTTCAGCCTATGGTTCGCCTTCTTCAGGCCAGCTCTCAATACAATGGCAATTGGTGGTCAGCCTTGGGATAATGGCCATGATAGGATGCTCACAACCACACAAGGCAGCTGATTGCCTGCTCACTGACTCTTCTTATAGAAAGAGATGTAATCAATTTTCCTGAGACTCTTACCTTTTAGTACTAGTTCTACTCTTTGGCCCTTTAATGAAAAGACTTTCCTCCACAGGACAACTTTTCAAACATTCCAAGGAAGTCATCATATCTTCAACTCAAGTCTTCTCTTTCACCAGCTGGTACTTTGTGCCTTTTCTTTCTCTTTGTTCTTTCTTTCTTTTTTTAATCCAAGAAAAATGAGTTTCACTAATTACCAAATCTGCGAACGTATACATCCTCAAAATTTATATATGAAGTATACTTGGTTCTATTTTTGATAATGTGGCTTTAGAGAAATTTTGTATAGTCAATTTCATAGAGCAATGAAAGAAAATGTCTTATATGAAAAAATGCTAATACAATTACGTATACATTTCCAATAAAATCAAATTCAGTTCTTATGCTTTAAATATTTGTCAAAGACCAAATCAGTAGAAATGTTATCACTCTTCACATAGATGCTTGAAATTTGCAGCTAATTAACAAAATAAAACACAAAATAAACATGTGGTTCTAAATTTGCTTAAAAATATAAACTCAAGAAGCAGAGAAGTGCTAATGTCACCAGCCTACATCTAGTAGGAAAAAACATTAATGAAGAAGTACTTTGTTATAAGACCATGGAAATGCTCTTAAAATCAAATTTGCAAAAGAAAGGAAGTATGTTATTAGAGTTAGAAATTTTACAATAAAATCATCTGTTATATATTTCAATGTATTCTGAGTGTTCCCACTAGATTGCATGGCATGTGTTTTCAAAAATCAATTTTGTATTTTAAAACTCTGCATATAATGTCTTAAGGTTGTCAACAGTTCTAAAACAATAGATACAGTTCTTCTAAAAGCAGATTATATTTGTGGGAAGCACTGAAGCTATCATACGTCATAAAATGCCTGGGCAAGGACAGATAAACCCTACAAAGAGAAGAATCCCTTGCTCTTAGGGGTGTGTGCCAGCTATTCAGTTGGTCTGAAGCCTGGCTGAAAGCATGAAGCAAAAAAATGGGGTCTGGCTATAAGCCAGAGCCTTTCAAAGAGAGAAGGAAACAGACAAAGAGATAGTACTAGATTTTATGGGCAGGCAAACAGTACACTACCTCTCACTGTCCTCTAGTGATTGTTTTTGTTTTGTTTTGTTTTTTCAACACCCACCCCAAACTAAGAAATGTGGGAACCTCTTAAAAGTACTCCTACAGAATTTCATCTGGAGGTCTTTGGTATATGTTTTTATAAGCTAAGGAGAGAGGGGGCATGGCAGAAAGATTTAAAAAGAAAGAAAGAAAAAGGAAGGAAAGAAGGAAGGAAAGAAGGAAGGAAGGAGGGAAGGAAGGAAAGGGAAAGAGATGGCTTTGGGAAACATAGGACAATACAGCAAATGTGTTATACAATGTTATAAGAGTAGCCAGCAGAGAACAGAAAAATTGCTGTAGTCTGCTGATACTCCTGCGTGGAGGAATAGCAAATGTGTTAAGATACATTGTTGATATGGGGTAGAAGGACATTTATATCACTCATTCTCAAATGCCCTGAGATGAAAATTGAGGCATTTACATAGCTGGACAAAGAAGATGAAGCCAAGCTTTGTATCTTGCATAGATTCTTACATATTCTTATTACCAAATTTGGAAACCCTAATACAAAGTCAGAGAGGACACACAAATTGTTTTTAACAGCCTAAAAGACAAAAAACATTAGGTAAGCATTTCACAGGAAATTTAAAAATTTAATTCAAGTAGTTTTTGAATATTGAATTATACAAATCAATATAGTTATGACATAATAGAAGTTGTTCTCTGGAAATGTTGGTGCACTCATTCATTCATTTGTTTATTCACTTATGCAAAAATATATTTGAGCAACTACAGTGTTTTGAATAATCCAAGCACTGTAATTTGTCCAGTGAAATATTTAAACTTCTTTTGAATACTATTTTCTGGTATAAGTTGATTTGAAAATAAATGTAACAATTCCTTTACTTAAGAAAATAACTGGGAAAAAAATGAAAATGAAATCTTCCTGAGTTCAAATGTGTTAATACTGTAATTTGGTTCAACAAAAAAGTTTAAGACTCATGTCACCTATGTTTACTGACCATGTTCATAGTCTTCCAAATTTTACTTTGAAAATACTTTATAAATAAGAAACAGCAAGGAGAATAAATGAAAAACAAAGGGAAGTGGGGAGGGGATATTTGCAAATATAATGTTAAATATATATACCTTGATAAAGCTATTTGATAATTTTGTGTAACAATGATCCCTTGATATCTATTAAATTTTTTTATTAGTGAGGTGCAAACATTGGGCACTTGAATATTGAATATATCTTTAGGGTAATGTGTACATTAACATTTCTACTTTTTCTCAGAAAAACAGATGTATAGTATGAAGACAACACAAAAGATATGTGGTAAGGCAGTCTAAGATGACCACAAAGATGGTGCTCTGATTAAAAAGTTAATAATATATGCTAATAATACTGTTTGAGAGCAGAATAAGTTAATTGACTCACAATGCAATTGTGCTATAAAGACATAAGAATTCTACAATGAAAAAGATTTCTACTTGTCAAATAATATCCATTATTTTCTTTTTCATATTAATAATAGAGACCAGCCTCCAAATGTGAGCTGGACACAAATGTGCACAAAGAGAATATATTTCCCAGACTTTTCCACAGAGCTCTGCCATGTCACCAAATTCTGTTCAAAGAAACCTGAGAAGTGATGGGTAGCAATTGGTGTGTGCTGTCCTATCCTTTATTCCTGCTTCTTACTGGCTGGGAGTTGGTGACAATTGGAGAATTTATCTTGGACCTGGAAATGAATGCTACATCTTAAAGATGGCAGGAATTCCCAAACAACTCTGAACAATATCTCTGTACTGTTACATGAAAAAGAATATTTTTAAGTACTCTATTTTGTTATCTTTGTTACAGCAGCTTAGTTTATACCTTAACGAGTATAAAGCTCAACTCTTTCATTATCCAGTTTTTGGATTATTGAAAATGTTATTTAGTGTCTATGGGTTTCAGTGGACCATAAAAATTTTTCAGCTCTAAATGTTTATGAGCCTAAAACTGAAGCAGTTATGTTAGCATAGAGCACCACTGGCGCTTCTTACCACAACCACCCCCTACTCACACTTTCCAGCAGATTAAATTATTGTCATATGATAACTGATGTTGTAGTTTGGAGCTGTGTGTATCCCAGAGAAACATGTTCTTAAACTAATCCATTCTTGTGGGTGTGAACCCATTGTAAGTAGGGCCTTTTGATAAGTTAATGTGTGGTTCACCCCATTCAGAATGGGTTTTAGCCAATCACTAGATTCCTTTATTAGCATAATGTTATTTAGACAAAGAGAGGGAGAAAGCCACAGGACCCAAGATGTGGAAGGTCAACGGAACTTGGAAGAGAAGGGAGAGGCCAAGAGAGTCCACCCTGTGCATTACCAGGTGACAGAGGAGACCAGGACTGAGGATCACCAGGAGCCAGCCCCAGAATGCCAGTCTTAGTAAAGAAAGATTTGCCTTGATGATGCATTGATTTGGACATTTTCCTAGCCTCAAAACTATGAGCTAATAAATTCTTATTGCTTAAGCCAACCCATTGCATGGTATTTGCTTGAGCACCCAAGAATCTAAAACAATTGGTTTAATATTGTTTGGTTAGCAAAAGTTTATCTCTCCTCTCACCTCTCATTAAATCATTTCAATTGCCTAGGATCCATTTTTTTTTTTTTATCATCATTTTATTGAGATATATTCACATACCACGCAGTCATACAAAACAAATTGTACTTTCGATTGTTTACAGTACCATTACATAGTTGTACATTCATCACCTAAATCAATCCCTGACACCTTCATTAGCACACACACAAAAATAACAAGAATAATAATTAGAGTGAAAAAGAGCAATTGAAGTAAAAAAGAACACTAGGTACCTTTGTCTGTTTGTTTGCTTCCCCTACTTTTCTACACATCCATCCATAAACTAGACAAAGTGGAGTTTGGTCCTTATGGCATTCCCAATCCCACTGTCACCCCTCATAAGCTACATTTTTATACAACTGCTAGGATCCATTTTGAAAGCTGTGTGACATTAGTTTATTTCATGTAATGAATAGTAATTACTCCTTCACCTGCATAAAACAGGTGGTAGGAATAAGAATAGGGAGGGTAAATAGTGGATGTATGAAGCAAGCTGAAGGGAAACATTAGAACATTAGTAGAGAAAAATGGCAGAAAAAGTAGGCAGGAAAATATTCACTCACCTTATATATGAAAGAGGAAAAGAGTAATTTTAATATTTTTTATAGAGAATCTTCGGTCAAACACACTTATGAGTGAGCATAATCACAGTGGATGGCTAAGCATATTGTTGGCTGTTGATAGAGCTGCTAAAGACTATTGAGTTCAACTGATTATACTCTTGTACCAAGGAGGCCAAGGTTCAGTCCTCTTGTGAGCCAGTTAACTGTGCCCTATTTTACAACCACATAGCATGCTCCTAACTTTGGTCAGCTCTCTCTAAAGTGCATGTTCTTGGCCACAAAAGGGACCAAGTATATATGGATAAATGAAACTTGATCCTTACAATCAGGAAAAATTCTCAAGGCAAATGATAGGTCAATAATGTCTCTTTGGCATATGAAGGATGGGGTGGTGTTTTGAAGCAGTAGGTAGCCCAGAAAAACATGTTATTAAATTTAATCCATTCCTGTGGGTGTAAACCCATAGTAAGTAGAACCTTTTGATGGGGCTACATCAGTCAAGCTGTGGCCCACCCCAATCAGGATGGGTTTTAATTCTATTATTGTAGTTCTTCAGAGCAGAATGAAATTCAGATGCAGAGAGGGAAAACCATAGGAAGGAAAAAGCTGAAATTCAACAGAACCCTGAAGACAATGGAGATGCCATGCACATTGCAAAGTAACAGAGGAGCTAATTACCAAGGATCTCCAGGAACCAGCCCCAGAAGGCCACAGTCTTTGGGGAGAAAGTATTGCCTTGATAATAATGCCTTGATTTGGGCATTTTCCCAGTCTCAAAACCATGAGCTAATTAAATTTCCATTGGTTAACCTGATCCATTTCATGATATTTCCTTGAGCAGCCTAGGAAGCTAAAATAGATGGCATATACCCTTATTTTAAAAGTAAAGTGGAGAGTTGTCAGTTACCCAACTGTAATTGAAAATTTGGGCTATAACTCCAATTGAGTTTAGTTTAGAGATTCAACTTGAGAATTTGTATGATTTAATAAAGGTACTACTACTTTAGGAGTCTGACAAATCTCCACTTTATTTAAATATAAGGGTATATGCCATCTATTTTAGTTCCCAAGTCGGTTAGACTTCTGACTCATATGGGCCTATTATGCAGAGAAATCAAAAAAATACACTCTGGATGGGTGTTAAATGCCTGATGAAAAAATAAAATATACCAAATTTGTAAACAAAAATAAAATAAAATACTTATTAGTTTTCATTGTAATTATGTGTCCAAATGTTTGTTCCCTCACTAGACATTGGATTTCAGAAAGGAATAAACAATGTCATGTTTGTCCTGTCATCACCAGATTATAATGCAGATATTTTGAAAATTACAGCAGATGTAAGTTTACAGTAAAATCATGCAAAAAGTACAGAGTTCCCATATATGCCTCTCACACTTGTGGTTTTCCCTATTATTAACATTTAGCATTAGTGTGGTGTCTGTTGAAACTGATGAACCAATATTATAATAATTATATTATTAGCTATAGTCCAGAGGTTGCTTTAGGGGTCATTGTTTGTGTTGTACAGTTCTATGAGTTTTAACAAAATTGTATTCTGGTAACATATATACAACATAAAATTTCCCATTTTAACCACTTTTAAGTATACAACTTGGTGGTGTTAATTATATTTACAATGCTTCCATAATGCAGAATTTGGTACACAGTGCACAAACAGCAAACATTCTTCTAATTCATGACTGTAGTGTAAGCACTAAATTATATAACAGTTTCAATTATCTATAATATTAATTTCACTTTCATAAACATAGTTACATTCTGATATAATATAAGTTTATTAACATAAGTAGATAAAATTAGATATGTGAAAAAAATACTCCCAATAGTGGAGAACACAAAATTAAAAGGTCACTTAATCTATATAAATTACAACACTGGAAAAACAAATCTTTAGTCTTACTTTAACTAGACTTCATCTTGGAAATTAAATGGACTTTACTTTGGTATACATTTAAACAGAACCGTTATAAAAAGTATTTGCTTAGTTGCTGGATTTTATGTCAACTAAAGTGCATGAAGATAAAACAGATATAAATAGTAACTAAATTACACAGAAATTTCTCGATGAAATAAAACAATTCTTTATGGTTTCTAGGTAATGGCAAAAAGTATCTTTGGCAAGAAAAGTATAATTAACAGCAGTGTTAAAGCTTTGCTTTACATTCTTTTGGCAATTGAGTCTACTAAGTTGAAAGCTGTTAAGTAGAGTATTTGAGTTTCGTATTAATTTGCATTTCACTCGATTGCTTTTTATTGTTTTGTTAGCATGAAACAGAGAGGTCTGGGTTCAACACAACAAATTACTGTACAAAATAAAAAATTGCTACCCAAGCAGCTTTGCATTTCTACTGGGTTTGTCATGCTGTGAGCAAAAAAGAAAGAAAAGAAAAAGAAGTGTTGATTCTTTAGAGGCGTTTCAGCACCAGATCTGCACCATCAAAAATAGTCCTCAAACATAGTTAGAGTTATCTAGAAATTCAGCAGTTTGCAAACAAGTGCACTAGGGAGTAGTTTTTTCACACTAAAATATTTTTGCTACACATCAGCAAGTCCTTAAGGGAGCCTGCTGGCTCCAAAGGCCTGAAGTTTGCTGTTGAAATAGCAGAGCAATAATATTTAGCCAGTGCTAACAGGGAGGTAGTGATATGACTGTTCTTCGTAGGAATTGCTATGTTTGATCGAAAATAGTTTAACCACCAGAATTGAAAGCATAATTTCATTTTAATACTTATTTCTTAACCTTCAATTCGTTATTATTTTTTGAAGGGTTAAGTATGTGCATTGCCTACCCATTTCACAGGCATCGATCACCTGAAACAGAATGAAAGGCAACTGATTCCCAAAACCAACAAATCCTGTTGTGTGTCTATGTGCAATTCTGCTTGTGTATTTATGTTTATGCAAGTTTGAGTGTTTACCATCAGTTTCCTTTTGGTTAAAAGTTGCCACTGGTAAAATTAGAAGCAAAGAGAATCTTGCCATAAGTGAGGGAATTATTACCTGTGTCTGTTAATTCTCTGCACTATTAAAAACTGAATTACTTCAGGATAATGTTCTTAAAGTCATTAGAATATTTCAAATTCCTGTTTTCCCATGTCAGCTTCCCCCTACAGATTAACATGGGCTTCAGTAGTTCTATACCAATCTAATTAATTCCATGCCCATGATGTATCCTAAAATATTTGAGGTTGTTTGATCTCAGAGCATCATATTTTACCATACTTTTATTTTTCAGGGAAAACCTGTAAGAGAACTGATATGTAAAAAGCATAGCTTTAATAAGCAAAGAAATAGGAGCTCTTTATTGAAGGGGCTTTTCTACCGGCAGCCATCCAAACGATGAATAAAATTGTTTAAATATTTGCTCATTAGTGAAATGAAATGGTATCAGTTTAATTCATTCCTGTTTTATGTTTCCTCAGTTCAAAGCTACTCTTTTCATACACAATCTGAAGATTTCTCTGTATCTTCTGTTATAATATTTTTTTTCTCTCTCTAACTAGATATAAACTAGTGAAGTCTTACTCAACTGAGGTGTTGGGCCCCCGTAAAATCTTCCTACTCATTTGTTTGAGAGTTCTGCTGTAAATTTCAGTGACTGCAAAATCATACAATATGCACCACTAGTTGTACTGAGATATGTTAATGCAAGATACTGTAGGTGTCTGATAGCTGATGTATTCCAGGACTATTTAGGGCAACTAAGAGCCTGTCTCAGTGGGAGAAGCTGCTGTGTAACACTAGGCTTATCTCAAGACATTCAGACAGGGAGATAAAATGTATATTAATCCTAAGGCTAAATAGTCTTTATTGTTGCACTGAAACAAGCACCATTAATTTTTTTTTTTTTTTTTTTTTTTTGTCAGCTCGATCCCAATGTGAGGAAAGAGAAAGAAATTAGTGGTGAGTTATATGGAGCAAGGGAGGATGCTGGAAGAGTAGTGGATGGCATCCGTCCACTTTGGCTATGTATCCCAGTGCTGTTCTCTAATTCACTTTGATGAGGCATCTACAGGGTGGATGGCCACTAATTTTAAATTTTCATCCCTTTTGGCTCCTTTTCGCCTATGACTTGCTGTGGGAACCTGGAATACATGAGGGGTGACTAACTGACACCCCATTTCAACAGGAGTCAGGACCCATCATGTTAAGTTCCTTGAGGTTAAGGACTTTCCTACATTTCCTCCAGAGCCACCAGAAACAACTTAGATAAAGTAAGTACTGAAGGCATATTTGTTGAATAAATGTTGAATGGGGATTATGAAGTTTGTATCTTCTGACTTGCCAACAGTTGTCTTTTTTTATTTTTATTTTTCTGAAAAGGAACATTGCTAAAATCAGATCATAAGACTTTATATTAAACAGAGGAAATGAGTTTATTTTATCAGCCATATTCTGGGCCCCAGTCCCATATAACAACTGCTTTTACTTAACATATCTGAAAAAGCTGAATAAATATACTTACTATAACACAGGAACAACATTAGCCTTGGGGTATCACCATAGGTCATTTTTATTTCCAGCAAAAGACAAGATTTGGAACAGAAATCCAAGGAATTATCCATTCATTTTGAATACTATCCTAACAATTCTGCTTAGAGAAAAGGTTAAATGACCCCTTATTTTTTTTTTCAATTATGATTGCACAATGATAAATTTAGAGCCAGGAGAGGATTTGAAATACTGGCCAAATTCCCATGCAAACAATACATTTTTGGAAAATGTGTTGAAATTATTATTTAGAAGCTGTGCCCAATTTTGGCAATTTACAACCTGTACCCACTTCCTCAAGACTGATTCTTTAAACACACTTTTGATAAATGCTATATCAAGGTCTCAGGAACTAGATATAGAGCAAGAGTTTTTAGATCTATTTCAACATACATGTTTTACACTATTTTTCATGCATCATTCTGCATATGCATACTTATTCTCAATTTTCTTCTCCAAACAATTCTAAGGATAATTTTAAAGAGAGTTGCAAAGTACTTTTTAAAGCACTGTATTCAAATCATTTATTGAGCAAAGAGGTTTTCCTTTACTGCTTAGACTTTGTTTCAGAGTCGAGTTTCTGTCTAGCACATTTTCCCAAAAGTTTTATACTGTTCACTATAGTAGCCATCTCCAAGATGGCCTCCAATGATATTCACCTCCTGATATTCATTCCTTTGTGTAGTCCCCTCACACATTGTATCAAGATCAGTCTGCGTGGTTAATAGAATTTAAGTGAGGCTAAAGAAATTTTACTTCAGGCTTGCACTTTTGGATTATTCACTTGGGGGAAGCCAGCTGCCATGTCCCGTAGCCTTATGGAGGGTTACCTTTGGCAGGAAAATAAGGCCTTCTGACAACAGCTAGAACCAACTGTGAACCACATAAGTAAGCCATCATGGAAGTGAATTCTCCAGCCTCAGTCAAGCTTGTAGGTGACTGCCATCCCAGCCAACATCTTGACAGCAACTTCATGAGAGATTCCAAGATGGCATCACCCATTTCCAAATCCCTGACTCATAGAAACCATGAGATAGTAAATGTCTTTTTTTCTTATTTCAAGCTACCAAATTTTGAAGTAATTTGTAGACAGTGATAAATATATTACTAACATACTCACCCAATTTCCTTTGCTTTCTGAAAAATTTGAAGGTGTGATATTACAAGGGTTTTGTAGGGAAGGGATTGTTATTCTACAATCAAGAAAATTTGGAGAGTACCACATAGTCATTGTTGTGATCACTGATTAGTTTCTTGAGAACTTCTTTCTCAATGATAAATGATATTCACTGCTATAATGAGGGTAAAGATGCTTGTCATTTTTATAAGTACCTCTAAGATTTATAATTTAACAAGCTAATATTTTTGCACTCCTTATAATCAAGTGAGGAAATTCTGTTAAATGGAACCATATGAACTTCTTCATGCCCAATGTAGTAGGCAAAATAATGGCCCCTGAATATGTCTATGTTCAAATACCCAGAAACTGTGAATAGGTCACTTTACATGGCAAGGGGTACTTTGCAGCTGTTAGACTCCAAAAGATTCTATAGGAAGGACACAAGTGATAAAACTACTCAGCTGACAGTAGAGCCATGACCTAGAATTACTCCCAAGACTTGAAATCAAATGGAGTTTGTTTTGGACTGATGACTTTTTTTTTCTTCTATTTTCTCTTTTTTTTTTGGATGGGAATGTCTATAACTATTATCCTATGTCTGTCCCATGATTTTAGTGTGGGGGAGCAAGTAACTTGTTTCTTGAGTTTCACAGGTTCACAGATGGAGAGGAATTGTGCCCTAAGATGGAATATACCCAGAGTCTCACCTGCATTTGATTTAGATGATGGAGATGATGAAATTTTGAACTTTCAGTTGATGTAGTAATGAAAGGTTTCAGATTTTGGAGACTTTGGAATGAGATGAAGATATTTTTCCTTTGGAATGGGCATGAATCTTTGGAGGCTAAAAGATGACCTGTGGTAGGCAGAAAAATGGCTCTCCAAAAATGCCCATATCTTAATCCCTGGAACCTATGAATATGTAACCTTA
This sequence comes from Choloepus didactylus, assembly GCF_015220235.1. Taxonomy (NCBI): domain Eukaryota; kingdom Metazoa; phylum Chordata; class Mammalia; order Pilosa; family Megalonychidae; genus Choloepus; species Choloepus didactylus. The sequence goes on from NC_051309.1 coordinate 32,821,959, forward strand.
CATGAGAAAAGGGTCTTCAAAGAACTAGTTACATATCTTCAGATGGAGAGATTTTCCTGGATTATCTAGGTGAGACCAATGTAATCACCACGTACTTACATGTGAAGAAGGGAAGCCGGACAATCTGCTGCTGGCTTTGAAGACCGAGGAAGGGCCACAAGCCAAGGAATGAATGGGGCCTCTAAAAGTGGGAAAAGGCAAAGAAATGAATTCTCCTCCAGAGCCTTCAGAAGGAATGCAGTCTTGCTAACACTTTGATTTTAACCCAATAAAACTAATTTCAGACTTCTGACCTCTTGAACTGCAAGATAATAAATGAGTGTTGCTTTAATCCACTGCTATAATTTGCTACAGAAACAATAGGAAATAATGCATCCATAATCCAAAATAAATGTTCTAAATATTAAAGAGGTCATGACATTATCTGTACCATCTTCATTTTACTTTTTCCATACCAACTGCATTTTACCTAATCCTAAAAATATGAAGATCAAATATATCCCTACCAAGAAGACTTTTTGGTCCCTCAAATTCAACATGTTCTCTTTATCCTCTTTTCTTAAGGTGCAGAGAGCACTTTAAATTACAATTATCCGTAGAATGCATTGTCACCGTTCAGATTGTTATTTTTAATTAACTATTATTTGGCTTGTAATGACTGTGTTGTCTTTCTCTGTAGCCACAGTATTAGTTGCTTAAAAGAGATTAGCCATTTTATGTCACCAGCTTTAACCAAAAACCCATTGCCACTGAACCAGCTGCTGTTCATTCAATAAATATTTCTTAATTAAATTGGTTGAAATTTCATCTTTTTCTTTGTTGTGTTTTTTTACACTGAGGTATAATTTACATAAAATAAAATGCACAAGTTTTAAGTGCTTAACTGTCAAATTTATATATCAATGTAACCATCATGCAAAACAAGATACTACACCTTTCCATTACAAGTTTCCTTGTTCCCCTGACAATTGATTCCCATTCTCCAAGAGGCAATTACTTTGACTTCCTTCAGTCAATAAAATGTTTATTGCTAGTGATATCTCATGGTATAATTATAACACGAAATGCTTATGTATTCTCTCATTAATAGAACCTTTGTTTTTTGAGTTTTTGGCCATTATGAATAAGAATGCTATAAATATTATTCTTTAAGTCTTCATATAAGCATAGGTTTTTATTTCTTTTGAATAAATTCCCAAGAGTGCTGAGATATGCTAGATACTAGCTTAACTAAATAAAAAAATAACTTTTATCAGAAGTAGTGCTCCAAAAGGGTCATAATATTTTACAAACCTGCCAGCAATATGTGAGAAGTCCATCCTTGCCAGCATTTGGTATTGTCAGATTTTTAAATTTTAGTTAATCTAATGAGAATGAAATATCTCATTGTTATTTTAATTTTCATTTTACTAATGATTTGTAAAGCTGAGTATCTTTTTGAGATACATGTGTATCTTCTATTTCAAGTGTCTCTTCAAGTCTTTTGCCCATTTTTATTGTTTGAATTTGTGTTACTAATGTATAGGAGTTGTTTTTAATACTGGGTACAATTCCTTTGCATTGTATTTCCTATTAGTCTGTGGCTCACGTATTCATTTTCTCAATGTTGACTTTTGAGGAGCAGAAAGTTTTAATTTTGAGGAAGCCCTATTTACCATTTATTTTCCTTTTATATTTAGTGCTTTTTGAGTCCTGGCTTAGAGATCTTTAACTATGTTATGTTTCCAAAGTATTATGATTCTAATTTTTATATTTGAATCTCTAATTCATTTCAAATTGGTTTTGGTCGATGAGGTGATCAATGGATCAATGTTCTTATATACACACACACATACACACAATACTATGTGTGTGTGTATGGGTGACCACTTGTTCCAACATATATGAGGGTGTCCAATTGTTCCAACATAATTTGAGTTTAAAAATTTTTTTCTTCAACGAAGCGCCTAAATGCCTTTGTCAAGAATCGATTGACCATATGTATGTAGAAATATGTCTAGGTTCTCTGCCCTCTTCCATTGACATATGAGTTTATGCTAAAGCTAACACCATACTATCTTGATTAATTGTAGCTTTATAGTTAGTCTTGAAATTCGTTTGTGTCTTTATAATTTTTACTTCTTTTCAAGATGTTTTGACTCTTCTGGATCCTTTGAAATTCTAAATAAATGTTAGAATCACCTTGTCATTTTCTTCAAAACAATGGCTACTGGAATTCTGATGGCACTTGGGTTGATCTATAGATCATTTTGGAAGAATGGAAAATATAGAGTTTTCCAGGCCATGTATGATATATTTTTCCATTTTCTTAGTTTTAAATTGTTAATTTTAGTAATGTTTTGTAGTTTTTAGAGTAGAGATTTGGGACTCACATTGTTTATCCTTACGGTTTTTGTAAGATTATGCTATTGTACATGGTGTTTTTATTGCATTTTCTTAATATATAGAAATACAAAATTTTTTATTGTATATTGATCATATCTTGCAACGTTGGAAATTTCTTTATTGTTTTAGTGTCTTTCCATTTCATTGTTGCCATCATTATTTCCTTAAAGATTTTTAGGAACATGATCATTTCATCTATAAATAGTAATGTTTTTGTTTTTTCCTTTCAAATCTGAATGTGTTTTAATTATTTTTCTTAATGCATTGGCTAAGATTTCCAGTAAAATGATGAAAAGAAGTGTTAAAACTACACATCATTTTTTGGCTCCCATTTTAGGGGAAAAAGTTTTATGTGTTTCATTTAAAAATGAGATTTGTTTCAGGTTTTGTTTAGAAGCTTTTAATATGAGGTTAATAATATTTTACTGAGATATTTCATCATGATTTGTGTTGAATTTTGTCAGCTGTTTCTTCTGCATATATTAAAATGATCACATGCTTTTTCTCCTTTATTCAGTTAATCTGGTAAGATACATTGATTGATTTTTAAATGTTACCCAATCTTGCATTTCTGAAATAATCCACTCTTGATCAGGATATATTATCCTTTTTATAAGTTGCTATATTTAGTTTGCTAATTTTCTGTTAAAAATGGTTTACGCATGTTATGGGAATATTGATTTGTCATTGTATGGTTTTCATTTCACGGTCATGCTGGCCTCATAAAATGAATTAGAAGTGTTTATTCATTCTCCATTTTACAAAGGAATTTTAATAACACTGGCTTTATATCTCCTTTAAATATTTAATAGACCTTACAAGTTGAGTCATCTGTCATCTGGCCTGTAGTTTTCTTTGCAATGTTTTCACTTTTCTTTTTTACAAATTCAATTTCTTTTATAGCTATAGGGCTAGGTCATATTTTTCAGTGAATTTGTACATTTCATCTAAGTTGTCCAATATATTGGCATAAAATTGTTTTGAATAATTGCTTGTTATTATTTTAATAACTGTAGGATCTCTCAGGATGGCATCTCTTTAAGCTATACTGTAACTTGTATTTTTCTCTCTTTTTCCATAATTTTGATAGAGTTTATCAATTTTTTCAAATACCAATTTTGATTTTGTGTGTTTAAACTATTTTTTTATTTTATCCTGTTGGTTTCCAGACTTATATTTTATATTTTCTAATTAATTTGGATTTAATTGATATTGCTTTTTATCTTTTTAAGGTGGAAGTTTAAGTCATTAATTTATACTTTTGTTCTTTTATAAGGATTTAATGATTCTATAATTTGAAATAATAACTGCTTTAGCTGTATCCTGTAAATTTTGGTATGCATTGCTTTTGTCTTAAGGTTGAAATATTTTCTATTTTCCTTATGATTGTTTTTCTTCATATCATGGATTATTTAGAAATGTACTGCTGACCATCCAGATTTGTGTGGATTTTTTTCAATGTCTGATTGTTATTGATTCTTTTTAATACTATTTTAGTCAGAGAACACATTTTGTATAGTTTGATCCTTTGAAATTTGTTGAGATTAAGTTTTGGTCCAAAATATGGTTCATTTTAGTGAATATTGCATTTAATCCACACATGCCAATAAGGTCAAGTTTGTTGATAATCCTATTAAAATCTCCTGTACCATTCTCATTGTTTTTCTATTTCTTTTGTTGGTACCTGTGAGGTATATTATGTCTTCAGTTATGATTGTGGTTTTACATATTTCTCCCTTTAGTTCTGTCATTTGTTTCTCTTTGTGTATTTTGAAATTATTTTTATGTGTAGTGTCTTTGGATGGTTACATTTTCTTGAGGAATTCACCCATTTCTCATGTTGATGATGAGTTAGTCATCATCTCTTGTAGTCTGTTTCATAAGACATTAATCCTAGGTTTTCCATGTTTACTTGTTTTTAACCTATCTGTATAATTATATTTAAATAAGTTTTTTTTTGTAAACAGTATAATGGGTTTCTTAAAACCTAATTTGGTAATCTCTGTCTTTTACAGCTGCATTGAATTTATAGATCTACTTAATGTATTATATTTTAGTGGCTGCTCTCAATGTTACAATGTAGATATTTAGCTAATCACCATGTACCTTTAAATAGTATTAAGCTACTTTACAAAGAACATAAGAAAACTTCCATAGTATAATTCCATTTATCACCCTCTTATTTTACATATTTTTGTTATATATTTTATTTTTGTGTGTGTTATAAGCCCACAATACATGACAGCAATTTTTACTTTAAAGAGTTGCTAGTTATTTTTTAAAAGTACATCTATCATTTTTGTTTCTGGGTTGGCTTAAACCATGGAGATTTATTGGCTCATGATTTCAGAGGCTGGAAGGCTTGCTTCCTCTCAGGGTTGGTATCTACTGGCTGGCTCCCATCTTTGTGGTTCCTTGGCTTTTCTGTCACATTGGAATCCACATGGTGGCATCTTCCTTTCTTGTCTGGATTTAATCCCCAGCTGGATTAAAACCCAACCTTATTCAGTTAGGCCACACCATAACTAAAGTAACAACTTCATGAGATCCTATTTATAATGGGTCTACACACACAGGACCAGGAATTGAGACCTGAGCATGCCTTTTGTGGGTAACATGATTCAATCCCCAATATCTGCCCTCTGGACCCCAAAAAGACATGTCTCCTCACAAACATTGATTCTATCATAACATATGGAAAGCTTTAAGATGTTTCAGTAGAAACATTAAGTACAAAATCTCCTCAAAATTGGTTTTGGACATTGTCCATCCTAGGGCAAAATTCCCTTCTGATAGACCTGTAAAACCTAGAAAACAAGGTATTTTCTTCCAATATACAATGATGCTAGAGGAATAGGATAAACATTCCCATTGGAAAAGGAAGAAATTGGAAAGCAAACAGGTATCACAAGTCCTAAACATGTCAGGAAAACCTGGCAGGGCAAACTTCATTAGGTTTCAAGGTCTGAGAGTCTCTGTAGGTTGATATTTTGTCTTCCCGGCCTGATGGAGCAGCAGCCCATCCTTTCCATGGGCATGTGCAGCAGCCTTGCTCACCCTGAACATCGAAGCACAGGTCCCATGGTCTCCTAGCATTGTGATGCTGGTCAGGCTCTCCACAAATGTAGACTCTACCATCTCTGAATATTGGGGTGTTGGCACTCTCAATGAACATTGGTGCGCAAGGCCTGCCTTCTTCAACTCAAGGGTGGACCTGCATGCGGGTAAGCCTGCTTTCTTGGCCCGAGGAGATCTTTTCTTTCCAGACCTTTGCTTCAGTCATTCTGCCCCTGAAGACAGTCTTCTTTCAATTCATTCCTTCTCTATCACTGTAAGTCCAGGCTGGCAGTTGTTGCACCCACACATATTTTGCCAAAATCTTGTTTGCTCTGCATGTAGTTCTTGCAGATACAAACCTTCAGACAAAGGACCTTTCCACAGATACTTCCTGGATAATTGCATTTCCAATCCTGATCTCCACTGAAATGGATGACTGGATCCATGTTCAGCCACACCCCCTTTAACAAACGGTTGATCAGTGAACCCTCACTTGGAGTCCTGTCCTCTGGGGACTCACTTCTCAGAAGCTTAGAGTAGTTCCTGATATAACTGCTTCAGCCCTAGTCTTAGAGCACACTATCCAGATAGCCTCAGAATTTTCCAAACCATCAATTACTAGTTTCTTATTGTTTAAGAGTTTAGTTTTCAGCTTATCCTTTTCCTCTTGCATTTTACTATAAGCTTCAAGCAGAAGCCAGGCTGGACCTTCTGCACTTAGCTTGGAAATCTCCTCAGCTAAACATCCAAGTTCATTGCTTACAAGTTCACTTTCAATTCAACATCAGAACACAATTTTGCCAAGTTCTCTGCTACTTCATAACAAGGATCTTTCAATTTCCACTAACACAACCATCATTTCCTTTCTAAAGCCTCATTGGAAGAACCTTTAACATCCATATTTCTACCAACAATCTCTTCAAAGCAATCTAGACTTTATCTATCAAGTGCCTCACACTTCTTCCAGCCTCTACCCATTATCTAATTCCAAGGCTGTTTTCACATTTTTAGGCATCTCTCAAAGCTACACCCCACTCTCTTTTACTGAAAACTATTTTAGTTTCCTGGCTGCTAAAACAAATACTATACAGTTGGTTGGCTTAAACTATGGTAATTTATTGGCTCATGGTTTCAGAGACTAGAAGTCTTGCTTCCTCCTGGGGTCATTATGTTCTGGCTTGCCTGAAATCTTTGTGGTTCCTTGATTTTTCCATCACAAGGCAATCATATGGCCACGTCTTCTTCCTCTTCCAGATTCCATTGACTTCCAGCTTCTCTCTGAATTTCAGTCTGCTTATAAAGGACTCCAGTAATCTGGATTAAAGCCCTATTTATTTTGGTTAGGCCACACATTAACTGAAGTAGCATCTTCAAGAGATCCAATTTATTTATTACACCCATAGGACCAGGAACCTGGACATGCCTTTTGTGGGGGACATGATTCACTCCCTAATTATATCTCCAACATATATTCAATCCTGAATATATATACACACACATATGCACACACAAATATACATACCTGAACATGCCTTTTGTGGGGGACTTGATTCAGTCCCCAATTATATCCTCAGTGTATATTCAATCCCATTTGTATATATACACACACATGCACACACACTATGTTTATATACATATGCAGATTCACAGTGAAACATATTTATAAAAATGAACATAATAAAAGAGATCTCCTTTATTCACTCACATGAATACTTTTGCTGGTGCTTTTCATTCCTTTCTGACCAGACAGACTTCCCTTTTATATCATTTCCTTTCATAATAAAAAACTAATTTTAACAATTCTTGCAGTGAAGGTTTGCTAGAAGCATACTCTCTCAGCTTTTGTCTGCCTGAAAATGTATTTATTTCATTCTCATATTTTACAGAAATTTTCACTGGATATAGAATTCTTATTTGACATTTTTTTCCCTTTTAATACTTTAAAAATCCTCTATCATTGTCTTTTGATCTTAATTATTTCTCATAAGGTCTCCCTTAATTTTCATTATTGTTTCCCTGTACATTTTGTGTCTTTTGTCTTTGTCTACTTAGGAAAATTACTATTTATCTTTGTTTTTTATCCATTTAACTATGATGTGCCTAGGTATAGTAATTTTGGTATTTATCCCATATGGTGTTAACTGAGCACCTTAAATATTTTATGCCTGGGTTAATATATTTCATTACTTTTTTTTGCTTCAAATACTTATTCTACCCTATTCTATTTCTCCTCTCCTTCTGGGGCTCTATTTCACTGTATATAATCATATTCCCATATCTACAACTGCCTAGCGATAGATGCTTTCTCCTACTTACTATTCTTACTTATTAGGTGTGTCAGTTTGGATGTATTGTGTCCTCCAAAACACTATGTTCTTTAATGAAATCTTGTGGGGGCAGTGTATTAGGGTTGATTAGGTTGGAATCTTTGAATTTGGTTGTCTCCACGGAGATGTGACCCACCCAACTGTGAGTAATACCTTTGATTAGATTATTTCCATGGAGATGTGGCCCCACCCACTTGGTGGCGATCTTGATTAGTTTACTGGAGCCATGGAGCTCAGAGAAGCTGAAACTGAGAGAAACATTTTGGAGAATGCCATTTTGAAACAAAACTTAGGAGCAAGCAGATGCCAGCCATGTGCCTTCCCAGGTAACAGAGGTTTTCCAAGTGCCATCGGTGTTCATCTGTGAAGGTACTCTACTGTTGATGCCCTTGTTTGGAAGTTTGCATGGCTTAAGACTGTAACTTTCTAACCAAATAAACCCCTTGTTCTGGTTTGCTAATGCTGCTGTTTTGCAAAACACCAGAAATGGATTGGCTTTTATAAAGGAGGTTTATTTGGTTATCAAGTTACAGTCCTAAGGCCATAGCTGTCCAAGTAAGGCATCAACAATAGGGTACCTTCACTAAAGGATGGCTGTTGGCATCTGGAAAATCTCTGCTAGCTCGGAAGTCATGTGGCTGACATATGCTTGCTCCCAGATTGCATTTCAAAATGGCATTTTCCAAAATGTTGCTCTTGTGGCATTTTGTCCTCTCTTAGCTACAACTCCTCTTCAAAATGTCACTCTCAGTTGCTCTCAGGTCCTTCTATCTCTGAACTCCTTTATATGACTCCAGTGATCCAATTAACATCCACCCTGAATGGGGGGCTGGGTAACACTTCCATGGAAATTATCCAATCAAATATTTCATTCACGGTTGATTGAGTCACATCTCCATGGAAACACTCAAAGGATTCCAGTCTGATTAACACTAATACATCTGCCCCCACAAGATTGCACCAAAGATAATGGCATTTTGGGGGATGTGCCAGTTTGAATGTATTATGTCCCCCCAAATGCCATTATTTTTGATGTAATCTTGTGTGGGCAGATGTTATCAGTGTTGATTAGGTTGTAGTTCTTTGAGTGTTTCTTTGGAATGTGCCCCACCCAGCTGTGGGTGATGACTCTGATTGGATAATTGTCATGGAGGTGTTGCTCTGTCCATTCAGGGTGGGTCTAAGTTGATCACTGGAGCCACATAAATGAGCTGACATAACAGAAGGAACTCAGTGCAGCTAAAAGTGAACTTTTGAAGAGGAGCTACAGCCAAGACAAGAGAGACACTTTGAAGAACGCACTGGAACTGAGAGAGGAGCTTCAGCTTACAGAGACATTTTGGAGACAGCCTTTGAAAGCAGACTTTTACTCCAGAGAAGCTAAGAGAAGACAAATGACCCAAGAGCAACTGAGAGTGACATGTTAGAGAGAAGCTGAAGCCTAGAGAGGAACGACCTGGGAGAAAGCCATTTTGAAACCAGAACTCTGGAGCAGACGCCAGCCATGTGCCTTCCCAGCTAACAGAGGTTTTCTGGACACCATTGGCCATCCTCCAGTGAAGGTACTCGATTGTTGATGTGTTACCTTGGATACTTTGTGGCCTTAAGACTGTAACCGTGTAACCAAATAAACCCCCTTTTATAAAAGCCAATCAATTTCTGGTGTTTTGCATGCCAGCAGCCATTAGCAAACTAGAACAGGGGACATAATCCATCCAAAACTGGCACACCCCCTTTATAAAAGCCAATGCATTTCTGGTATTTTGCATAACAGCAGAATTAGCAAAGTGGAACAAAAAGTGAATTAACAATAAGTGAATAAGTGAATTAATACTTATATTTGTAATTTTGGATTTTGGAAATGCTATATGAGATCAAATATAGTAGAATTTAAAGAAGAGGATAATTTTTGGTAGCCAAAAATAAATCCAACAAAAGGAGCAAAAAAGTACACAAGCAACACCCAAGCATAATAAATGGGGATTGCTAAGTCAATTTGATGATTCCTTATCTTCATGTCCTAGTAATATATTTCTGGCACCTTTGAGAATGCTCAGAGGAACAGAGTTGACTAGTAGGTGGATATATTTTTAAATACATATGTGTGTTCAAAAGTGTAAAGTGTAAGACTATTTGCAAATTTACTGCGGTATATTATGTGTGTGCTTTTTTGATGAACTTATTTTTTTGTTTTCATTATAACCTCTTTAGCTTATACTCATCAAAATGACTCAAATAAAAGGATAATGTACATGACTTTTTTAACAGCCTTTGAATTAAATTTTGAACTGCCTGACTGAGGAAGTTAATATATTTTAAATAATGCTTCCTCTCAACCAAACATGAAATAGTTTGTTAGTAAAAGACTATCTTTAAACAGAGTGACAAAAATCCTTCACATGACTGTATTTGCTATTGTTAGAGTTTGCTAATGCTGCTGGAAATGCAATATACCAGAAATGGACTGACTTTTACAATGAGAGTTTATTCACAAATTTACAGTTCTAAGGTCATGCAAATGTTCAAATTAAGGCATCAAAAGATAGATACCTTCTCTAAAGGCAAAGGTCAATGGCATCTGGAATACCACTGTCAGCTGGGAAGGCATGTGGCTGGTGTCTGCTGGTTCTTTGTTCCTGGGATGCATTCCTTTCACTTTCTGATTCCTGTGACTTTCTCCTTAAGTGCCTGTGGGCTCTCACTTAGCTTCTCCAGGGCAAACTCTGGGCTTCATCTCTTTGTTTAGCTTCTCCAAGTGTTTGGTTTCAGTGGCTGTCTGTAAACTGTCTCTGGGCATTTTCTCTCTAAACATTTCTCAGCTCCCTTCAAAATATCTCTGCCTTTTATCCTTTCATAGAGGATGCCAGTAAACATTAAGACCCACCTTGAGTAGGCAAGGTCACACCACCATGGAAATAACCTAATCAAAACGTCCCACTCACAATAAATCTGCACCCACAAGAATGGATTAAAAGAACATAGTCTTTTCTGGGGTACATAAGAGTTGCAAACTGGCACAGCTATTATTTCCTTTCTGCTATTGTCATTGACTCCAACATAAGTTTTAAGCAAAAACAAATACATAATGAAGGATACTCAAAATTCGGCTCTTCCTAAACTAAAGGGAGTCCTCCCTGTTTTAATAAGGCTCAGGTGTTGAATACTGGAACAAACTAAAAATTTTTGACTAACAAAATTAATTACATTTATAAAATAGTTTTCTGAATATTGAATGACTGTTAAGGGCAGATATTAACAATGATATTACCAATTTTATCTTAGAATTATACATTGGAATTTGAAGGTGGAATAACAGAACAGGTTTTAGGGACCTAAATGCTTATGTAAAATTGAAAGAATGGTAGGTATTATATTCATTTACTCATTGGGGCATATTGATTTGACTACTCCTACTCACTCTAAACTCTCCTGTTCTTCAATACATGGTTTCAAAGAGAGCAACATTTTCTTTTCCTTTACACATGACTCCTCCCCTCCCCTTCCTCCTTTATTAAAATTTTGGTACACACAATTGTGCCAGAGGTGGATAAGAGACCCAATTTGGGTGTTTCATCTCAAGGAACCTGGAACTAGGACTAAGATATATCCAGCATATAAATATGTGATCTGACATTTGCCATGTTTCCCACCATGTTGAGACTTAGGTGAAAGGGCCTGGAATTTGGGATGAAATAGAGAAAAATGAGGGAGACACAAATGATGGGCAAAGTGGAGAGAGTTTCGAAAATGTCTTATCTCATTTTCTAGTATCTTCCTATGACTCAGCACTATCCTGAGTCTACCTGTGAGATATACTTGAATTTTTATAATCCCCCAATTTTAAGTTGGCATTAATGAGTTTCTGTTACTTGCCACCAAGAGTCATAAATAATGCAATCACCCATAGCAGGTGAGACTTTTTATATTCCCTCTTGTTGTAATTGATTTCCCAAGTAAAACAAATTCCTCAGTTCTCTCCATGACTGTAGCTTTCCACAACACCCTATACAGAATATCTGGTTCTCTTCAGGTAGTCTACTGCATTGTCTTTTCTTTCTTTTCTTTTTTCATGGTTTAAATAAATGCATTTAAAAATACAGAAAATCACATAGAAAAAAATAATAATATTTATGTTCTTATTTTTTTAAAACAATCCCTGCCCATGTTTCCAGAGACAATTAGTATCATGAGCTCAGTGTATATACTTGCATTCTGGATGTTTTTTTCTTTTCTTCTTTTTTTTTTAACATATATTCATGCTTATATAAAACAACACCAGTTACTGGGGAGATTTTTCAAAATATACAATCCAGTGTGGCTTTTTTTCCCTTTTATTTTGTCTTTCAAGTCTCTCTCTCTCAATCTCAATATTTACCTCCGTGTGTGTGCACATATATACTTATATACACACATTGTACATATACATATGTGTGTATATATATATATATATATTATTTTATTCTACTAATATTCTGCATTTTATTCATCTATTCCTCTGTGATTGACATTTAGTTATTTCCAGCTTTTAGTTATTACAAACAATGCTGTGATTGATCACTCTCCCTGAGTTCAGCCACCTGTTGTATTTCCCACCACGAGCTGATGGCCACCGTGGTCTGGATCTTGTTCTCTAATGACATGCCTGGCCAGCCTCCCATTATCTCTTACCTAGACCTCTCTTCTGGGTATGTCTTAACATGGTAGATGCTCTCAGCTCTCAGTTCTTGAAATTAGGGGCTTGGAGAGAGATCCTTTTCAATATCCTGAAACTGAAGCTGAGAAAGTTCAAGTAATTTGTACAAGATCATGCATCAAATAAATTAAATAAAATCATTGTCACTTCTTATGATATTATGATTATGATTATGATTTTTCCTGTGCAACCAGTGGTTATAAAACATGTAACTGCTTTTATCCTTAATAGTTGTTTTTGAGATTGTAGATGAATGCAATTCAAGGGGAAGAAGGAAGGAAGGCATGGTTTTAACAATTATAGTTTCTCTAATTTTATAATAAAATATTGTCTGCATTTGTTAATGATTATCTGTGGCCAATTTGTTCTGACAAAAATCAATGGGGATTAGAATCACTGGGACCTTATTTATAAATATGTTTGCATCATTATTGCAGTCTTATTATATTTCACCTTTGAGTTCAGGCCTGTGGTTTCTCTGTTGAATTTTCACCCCAAGGTAGTTTAAGATTGCATATCTGAAAACACATGCCCAGGCTCTGAAGCATCTAAATGTGATAAAAATCAATTTTAACTGTGTGCTTCCTAGTAGAATGCCACTTCTGATGTACATCAGCCTCAAAAGAAATTCAAAGATAAGTAACATGATCACAATCAGATTAGCTTGCCTAGGCAGACAAATGAGATTGCAGAGTTGTCTGAGTGAAGATACTCACTTCCTAGTGAGATCAGTTTATATCACATTAAACAAAAATGAGTTTCCAACATGTGTACTATATAGCAAAGTGGATAAATGGAAAACTCCACCATAGTGACTAAATATGAATCAGGGAAACTCTCTGTTATTTTGTGACTATTCAAGAATTACTGCTTGTCAGAACACTTTATATGATATCTTAGAAGAAACTGAATCATTCTCTGAGATTGATTTGTTGCTCAAACCAAAAGAAGTATTTCTTTGATTAATAGGGACTCATGAAAGTTAAGGAAGGAGCTAGAGAGGCAAACGTTCCTGGTTCCCATCTTATTCTACATTGGAGAATAGGATAAGCAAGGGTCACATTATAAAGAGAGAAAAAAGGGGGGAACATACATTAATGAGTAGTAATTAGGCAATATTCAAGAAATGGGTGGACTCAGATTCAATTAATATGATAGCCAAAGGGGGTGGGGAAAGCTATTGGCTCTATATATCTTACATATAAAGGACTGCTTATTTTCTAGCCAAGAAGAAAATGAAAAAGAAAAACAAATAAAATTGTACAGGGCAAGTGGAAAATAACTGGGCAGTGGGAAGATGGTGGAGTAGAAAATTCCAGAAATCAGTCCCTCCACAAGAACAACTATTAAAAAGGCACAAATTGTCTGAGTCAACTGTTTTGGAACTCTGGAGTTCAGAAGAACACACATGCAGGGGAGAGTGGGAAGAAGAGGCTGGTAAATAATAGTAAATACCAGTAAGTTGCTCTTTCTTTGTGGTGGTCACTGGTGCCCATCTCCTACTCTTGCAGCACACAGCAGTACAGTCTGGCCCATGGTGTCGTTGCTGGTGCCAGATGGGGACATAAAAAACCAGTTCCCCAAGATCCAGGGTGGGGAGTCTATCACTGCCTTTGATTGACTACTACAGATCACTGGGGATCTGGCTCTGAGGTTGGCCATTGTTCCAATCTGCCACAGACAAACATGGCAGAGGAAGCTTAAAGATGATAAGCTTCTCCAGAACTGCAGAGGGCAGTTAAAGAGCAGCATTGTCTGGCAGGGGCTGAGTCAAGAAACTGCAGAGCTTTGGGAGAAGTGACAGAAGCTCTTGGTGCCCTCCCTGGTCCCTCGCTCATTCCCTCCACAGGGCAGTTTGGAGCTGGTCAATGCTCCCTTTGTGAGTATTTGGTCTTGTTCTCTCTAGAAAGGACTGACTTGAAGGAAACTACTTTTGAGCATGCCCACATCCTGATTTTGCCTTCTGGGCAAAAGCAGCTTTGGACAACAAAACATTTTAAGAAAAACTGAAGCAATCGCTTGGGGGAAAAGGCTTATCTTAATTCAATTCCTGCAGTGGAGACCCACCAGAAAGGGAGAAGATCTGTTTCCTGGGAAGAGAGAGGACATTCCAACTCTGTAAACAGGGTAACTCCAGTTTAAGGCCATTAGCAAGCACAAGCCCAGGAAAGATATAGGCCCAGAAAAGACAGGCAGGACCCCGTGCTTTGCATTCACCTTGGACTGAACTTCCTGATAGAAGGGCTGAGCTCTGATGATGAGCACCAGCCAACACAAAGCCAAATTACGAAGACAGTGAAAGGTGTTCTCTACTTAGATTTGCCTTGGTTTTGTTTCGCTCTTGACACTCAAGAAATATCTGTCATATCACCAGTTGGTTAAAATTCAAGAAACAGAAATCTCAGGGACTAAATCCTAGCAGTTAGCATTTCTAAAAATATTAAAATGTACAGTGTACAATAAAGTTTTCGGGGAAACAAAGAAACAGGAAATGATGACCTTTCCAAAAGGAGAGGGCACAAATCCAGAAAGCATCAATGAAGAAGACCAGACTGAGCATAATTGTACAAAGGTGTTTAAAAAAAGTGATTTCAATATGTTCAAGGAGATGAAGGGAAATACAGAGGAAGAATAAAGGACATCAGGAAAAAACTATGGAAGGAGCAATATGAGAATCTCAGTAAGGAGATAGAAATTTAAAAAATGAACCAAAGAGAACTACCAAAGGAACTATTTTGAGAACACAATAACTGAAACGAAGATTCCCAAAGGGTTTTAACAGCAGATTGGACAAACTTTCAGAAGAAAGAATCAGTGAATTTGTAGTCAAGAAACGGATCATGGCAGGAGAGCAAATAAAAAGACTTTAAAAAAGGAAAATAGCCTATGACACCTCTGGGACACCATCAGTATGCCAATATTAGACACATAACTGGGGTCTAGAAGGGAGAAGAAAGGACAAAGGGACAGAAAGAATATTCAAAGAAACTATGATAGAAACTTCTCACACTTAGCAAAAGAAATGAATATGACAGCCAATAAGCCCAGAGAATACCAAACAGGATAACTTGAAGGAAACATGCCCCATTGCATACTTATCAAACTACTGATGCAAAAGATAAGAAAGAGTTCTGAAGCTCCTCCAGAGTAAAGTAGCATGGCATGTACAGAGGGAGTCCAACAAAATGCCAATTTCTCATCGGAAAACTTAGAGGCAAGAAGGCAGTGGGTTAAAATACTTGAAGTGCTGAAAGAAAATGATTGCCAACCAAGAATTTTATGTCTGGCAAGACTTCCTTTCAAAAATAAGGGAGAGATTAAGGTATTCCTATATAAAATTTGAGGTGGTTCATCACCCCATGACTACATTTACAAGGAATGCTAAAGGGGATTCTTCAGACCAAAAAGAAAGGGCAGAGGACAGTGGCTCAAAGCAGTATGAAGAAATAAAGACTTCCAGGAAGTTAACAATTTGGGTAATTACAAATGCCAGTACAATTGGATTTATTGGTATGCAAATCTACTTCATACACCCTAAATATGTGACAATGCAAATGCATAAAATGTAATGATAAATCTATGGTTTTTGATATACAATGGACAAAGATATAATTTGTAATGAGTACAAGAAAAGGTGGGGCAACAGAGGGATATATGAACAATGTATGTGTATGCTATTGGAATCAAGTTGGTATCAAATCAAATATGGTTATATATTTAGGATGTCAAATTTTAACCCCATGGTAATGACAAGATAGATACATAAAAAATATATTCAGATAGAAATGAAAAGGAATCAATGTGATCAGTGCAAAACATCAAATATGACAGTAGGCATTAACTGATGAATTAAGGGACAAAAATGGTATAAAACTTACAAAGACTAAATAGCAAATTGACAGAAGAAAATCCTTCATTATTATATGTGACTTTAAATGCAAATGGGTTAAACTTTCCAGTCAAAAGGCAGAGCTTGAGAGATTGGATAAAAGACCATGACCTAAGTATTTGTAGGTTACAAGAAAATCGTCTTGAATTCAAAGACATAAGTAGGTTGAAAGTGAAATAATGGCAAAAAGTATACCATGCACATAGTAATAAAAAGAGAGCTGGTGTAGCTATATTAATATAAGATAAAATTGATTTTAAGTTAAAAACTATTGTGTGAGAGAAAGACAGTCATTATATACTGATAAAGGGTGTCAATTCAAAAAGAAGGAGTAACAGTTGTATATTTACATGTGACTAACAGCAGAGTCCCAATACATATGTAGCAAATACTGACAGATTTGACAGGAGAAATAGATGGTTCTATAATAATAGTAGAGGATTTAATACACCACTTTCAATAATGGATAGAACATCTAGTCAGAAGATCAATAAGGAAACATAAGACCAGAACAATATTCTAAACCAAGTGGATAGACCATATTTTTGGTAACAAAACAAATCTCAGTAAATTAAAAACTACTGATGTCATATAATACATCTTCTCTTACCACCATGGAATAAAGTTAGAAATCAATAATAGAGGGAGAAATGGAAAATTCACAAATATGTGGAAATTAAGCAATGTACTCTTAAGCAACAAATGGGTTAAAGAGGAAATTACAAGGGAAATTAGGAAATACTTTGAGGCAAATGAAAATGAAAATACAACATACTAAAACTTATGAGATGCAGCAAAGGCAATGCTGAGAGTGATATTTATAGCTTTAAATGCTTAAATTATAAAAGAAGAAAGATTTCAGATCAGAGAACTAACATCAAAATTGGGAGAACTAAAAAAAGAAGAGCCAATTAAAGCCAGAGTGAGCAGAAGGAAGGATATAACAGAGATTAGAGTGGAGATAAATGAAATGGGGGGGGGGGGGGGGCGGGAAACAAAAGAGAGAATCAACTAAACCAAAAGTTGTTTCTTTGAGAAGAGCAATAAAATTGGCAACTCTTTAACTTGACTGATAAAGAAAAAGAGAGAGCACAAATAACTAAGATCTGTAATGAAAAGAGAGGCATTACTGCCAAACCCACTGAAATAAAAAAAAGGCTATAAGAGAATAATAAGAACAAAAATTTAGATAACCCAGGTGAAATGGGTAAATTCCTAGAAATGAACAAACTACCTACACTGACTCAGGAAGAAGATGAAAGATCCCAACAAACCAAATCAGTAATCAAAAACGTTCCAAAAAAGAAAAGCCTGGGACTAAATGGCTTTACAGGGGAATTTTACCAAACATTCCAAGAATTAAAACAAATTTTGCTCAAACTCTTCCAAAAATTGAAGAAGAGGGAATACTCATTTTTTTCTTTGAGGCCAACATCAACCTCAAAACAAAGTCTTATAAAGACTTAATAAGAAAAGAACATTACAGACCAATATCATTTATGAATATTGTACAACAAATATCTTCAACAAATTACTAGCAAATTGAATCCAACAGCTCATTAAAAGAAGTATACAGCATGATCAAGTTGGATTTGTCCCAAGTATGAAAGGGTGGTTCAACATAAAAAAATAAATTAATATAATACAACACATTAACTGAATGAATTTTAAAACCACATGATCATCTCAATGATGCAGAAAAGGCATTTGACAAAATCAAGTACTTCTTCTTGAAAACTAGAAATAGAAGGAAATTTCCTCTACATGATAAAGAACACGTAAGAAAAACCCACAGCTAGCATCATACTTAATGGCTGAAGACAAAAAGCTTTCCCTCTAAGATCATAAACAAAACAAGGATGTCCATTGCCACAACTGTTACTCAACATTGTACTGGAAGTTCTTTCCAGAGCAATTAGGAATGAATGAATGAATGAATGAATGAAATAAAAGTTGGAAAGTAGGAAGTAAAATTTTCCCTATTTGCAGATTACATGATCCTATATACAGAAAATCTTGAAAAACCTCAACAAATCTACTGGAACTAATAAGTAAATTCAGCAAAGTGGTGGGTACAAGATCACCACCCAAGAATCAGTCATGTTTCTATACATCAGTAATGAACACTTGGAAGATGAAATCAAGGAAAAAAATTCCATTTGCAATAACAACTGAAAGAATCAAATTATCTGTGAATAAATCTAACCTAAGATGCAAAGGACTTAGACACAGAAAACTACAACCCATTGTTAAAAGAAATCAAATAAAGATCTAAATAAATCACAAGGCATGCTGTGTTCATGGATTGGAAGGCTAAATATGATGTCAATTCTACAAAACTGATTTACAGATTCAGTGCAGTCCCAATCAAAATTCCAACAACCTTCTTTGCAGAAATGGAAAAGTCAATCATCAAATTTATTTGGAAGGGTGAGGGGCTCTGAATAACCAAATCCATCTTGAAAAAGAAGAGCAAAGTTGGAGGACTCACACTTTTCAACCTTAAAACTTATTACAAAACCACAGTTTTCAAAACTACATGATAATGGTACAAGGATAGACAGATACATCAAGGGAATAGAATTTAGACTTTTTAATGCTCACACTTATAGCCAAATGATTTTTGACAAGGTGGCATTCAATTGGGAAAGAATAGTTTCTTCAACAACTGGTGCTGGGAAAACTGGATCTTCATTTGCAAAGAATGAAGGTAGACCTCTACTTCAAAACTTCTACAAAAATCAACTCAAAAATAACTGTAACTCAGTAGCCTTGATTCTTGAAGATGATTGAATTACTATACAGCTTACATGGTGTGACTGTGTGAATGTGAAAACCCTGTGGCTCACACTCCATTTATGCAGTGTGTGACAGATGAATCAAAAAGTGGGGACAAAAATTAAATGAATAATGGGGAGGATGGCCAGAATGGGATGTTTTGGGTGTTCTTTTTTACTTGTATTTTTATTCTTATTTTTATTTTTTATTTTTTGGAGTAATGAAAGTGTTCCAAATTGATTGTGACGATGAATGCACAACTCTATGGTGGTACTGTGAACAATTCATTGTGCACTGTGGATGATTGTAGGGTATGTGAATGTATCTCAATAAAACTGAAAAAAAAATCAACTCAAAATATTCAAAGACCTAAATATAAGAGCCAGAATTATAAAACCCTAGAAGGAAACAGGGAAACATCTTCAGGACTTCATGTTATGCAATGGTTTATTATAATTTATGCCCAAAGAACAAACAACAAAAGAAAATATTGATAATTGAGAACTCATACAAATTAAAACATTTGTGTCTCAAAGGACTTCATCACGAAAGTAAAACAGCATACACAATGGGAAAAACATTTGGAAACAACGTATCCAGAATATATAAAGAATTCTTTCAACGCAACAACAAAAACAAACAACCTATTAGAAAACGGTTAAAAGAATGGGTATTTTTCCGAAGAAGATATACAAATTTCCAAAAAAGCACATGAGTAGATGCTTATCATCTTTAGCCATCAGGGAAAGCAAATCAAAACCACAATGAAATACCATTTCACACCCATTAAAATGGTTGCTATTAAAAAAAAGGAAAATTACAAATACTAGAAAGGTTATGGAGAAATAGGTACACTCATTCATTGCTGTTGGTAATGTTTAAAGGTGCAACATCTGTGAAAACACTTGGGAAGTTCCTCAGAGAGTTCTGTGTGGAATTACCACAAGATTTTGCAGTTCCACTTCCAGTTATATACCCCAAAGAATTGAAAGCAGGGACTCTAACAGGTACTTGCACAGTGATGTTCATAGCAGCATTATTCACAATTTACAAAAGATGCAAGCAACTCTAGAGTCTATCAACTGGTGTATGGATAAATAAAATGTAACATATGCACACAATTGAATATTTTTTCAGTGCTAAAAAAGAATGACATTCTGACACATGTGACAACACAGATTAACCTTGAAGACATCATGTTGAGTGAAATAAGCCAGACACAATACGGCAGATATTGCTTTATCTCACTGATACGAAGTAATTAGCATAAACAAATTTACAGAGTCAGAGTATATAATACATATCACTAGGGGATGGGGTGAGGGTAGGAAATAGGGAGTTAAGGCTTAAATTATACAAAGTTTCTATTTGAGACAATGGAAAAGTTTTGGTAATGAATGGTGGTGACAGTAGCCCAACATTGTGAATGTATTTAATAGCACTTGATTATACATGTGAATATGCTTAAAACAGGGAAATTTAAGATTGTGTATATGTTATAGAATAAAAACTAAAATAAAAAAAATCCATGGAACTTCACAACACAAACAGTGAATCCTAAGTTAAATCATGGAGTATAGTTAATGGTACAATTATAAAAATGTGCTTTCATCAATTGTAACAAATGTACTACAACAATGTTAATAATAGGGTGGTATATAGGAACCCTGTATTTTATGAATGATTTTTCTATAAAGCCCCAAATGTCTCTAATTAAAAAGAAAAAACTTAATCTAAAAGAAAAGAATTGGGCAAGTGTGATAGTGTCACAATAAGCTCTTTTCTTTTTCATCTGTAATTATTTTGGTTATTATGATATATGCAGCAAATGAAAATATCTTTATGATTAGACAATAATGGAGGTGGACTTGGTGTTTGGACAATTCCATGAGTAAGAATTTTCTAGGAGCAAATTCTAAAATAAAAAAGCAAGACGTGACAGAGCTATTGAAGTTAGAATCATGGATATAACAAGAGAGAAAGGAGTAATATGGAAATGAGCCCCAGATGCGAGATGTGTTTTCACACTGCAAGGGAGTAGCCAGTTCTCCAACTGTTTCAATTATATTTGCTGATTTTCACCATCATTTTCTTTTTTCGCAATGTCTTACCATCACAGAGTTCCTATACTTCAAGATTTCCTGAGAATTAGAGGAACATATCTCTGAACTAACAGTATATTTAGAATGACTACCAAACATCTATTCAGAACACGATACTTATACTTAGCATTATTTTGATTTGCTAAAGCTGACGAAAAGCAATATACCAGAAATGGACTGGCTTTTAAAAATGGGGATTTATTAGCTTACAAGTTTACAGTTCTCAGGCCTGAGAAGTCTGAATTAATGCATCAATAGGACAATACCTTCTCTGAAGACCAGTTACTGGAGAGCTTGGCTCCTCTGTCAAATAGCAGGGCACATGGGGACGCCTGCTGCCCTTCTCTCCGGGATTTCATTGTTTCAGCTTCCGGCTTCCCCATTTGTGGCTTTTTCTCTAAACTTCTCTTGATGTTTCTCTATGTTTTCTGTGTGTCCTTTATCCTCTTATAAAGGACTCCAGTAAGAGGATTAGGACCCACCTTGAATGAAGTGGAGCACATCTCAATTGATACCCTAATGAAAAGGTCCCAATTGTAGACAATAGGTTTACACCCAAAGGAATAGATTAAAAGAATGTGATCCTTTCTGGGGTACATACAGCCTCCAAACTACCACAACCATTATCACAAAGGTAAGAAAACGTATGTAGTTTTAAATTGGCCTTTCTGTAGGAAGTGCAATTACATCCTTTCTTAACAAAGCAAATGAACAAGAAGAAGGAAAGGTAGAAAAATGAATCTGCTAGGAAGGAATCTTGGGAAAATATTAGAAGCAGACTTTTTTTTTTCTTTTAAGTTTCAAACAATGCCTTATCTCATTAATTTCGGAAAAGTACAGTTGTACGTGAAACCTAAATATCAGATTTCAACTTATAGCCATTTGAAGAAGCATTTAGGTCTCTGGTTCCTCTTAATTGAGCTTAAATGTTAAGGGAGACATGTAAAGAGCTCAGTAAGTGCTCATCAGCAGAAAATGGCATAGCATTTTGGCAAAGCACAGTGATCCTAATGAATATGTTTTGACAAATATTGATACCAGTTATTGGTCACTCTTTTTTGTGAACTGGATATTTAATTTCTAGTAGTTTATTTTAGAAATCAATAGATGGCATACTTTTCAGTAAATGTCTTTAAATGGCACGCTTCCCAGTACTAAAATAATTCCATTTCTATGTATAGATATATTTTATGAACAGTTTGGAAGTGGGACAGCCATCTATGAATGCATCAGTCTTGAAGGATTATATATATGTGTCAACTTTCACAGATTTTTGAAAATAGTCCACATTTTCTCTGACTCTCTAGCTTTCACTTTCCTCCTTACATTCCCTCCTGTTTCTTCCTCTATGCTTCATTTTTCTCACCAGAAAAAAAAATGGCTTAATAACACCTCCTCATATAGTTGTTGTGATGATTAAATCTTGTACATAGCATGGATTAAAACAATGATCATTGCTATTATTGTTTTTATTTAATTCAATGCATGCTTGTTATCGATAATAAAATGTCAACTCAATTATGTTGTATCAGATATGTGTACCATGGCACCATCACTGGATTGTCTGAAAAATGCTAATAGCTATTTATTTCTCAAATGGTTTCTCTTATGCATTAAATAGTGTTGCTCATTTGACTTAAATTATTCACTAAGGAAAGCATATTTGAGATGACTTTGAAATTTAAAGTCCTCTTGAATTTAGATTGTCTACTATTCTTTCAGAGCAGAAAGCAAAGCTAAATTTGGTCCATGATTTCTCCAGGATTGTATATTTTTTTCCCCAAAGGAAACTTTTCTTTTTGACCTTGTTTTGGTTTGCTAATGCTAATGTTAAGCCAAATACCAGAAATGGATTAGCTTTTATAAAAGGGGTTTATTTGGTTACAAAGTTACATTCCAAAGGCCATAAAGTGTCCAAGGTAAGGCATCAACTATCATGTACCTTCACTGAAGGATGGCCATTGTTGTCCAGAAAACCTCTGTTAGCTTGGAAGGCATGTGGCGCCATCTGCTTGTTCCCAGGTTGCATTTCAAAATGATGTTCTCCAAAATGTTGCTCTTGGGGTGTTTTGTCCTCTCTTAGCTGTGATTCCTCTTCAAAATGTCACTCTCAGTTGCTCTCTCAGCTCCTGTGTGTTCTTCAATGTGTCCCTCTTGGCTGTAGCTGCACCTGGGCCCGTGTGGCTCTTTTAAAAGTACTCCAGTGATCCAATAAAGACCCACCCTGAATGGGTGGGGCAACACCGCCATGGAAATAATCCAATGAAAGGTGTTGCCCACAGTTGAATGAGTCACATCTCCATGGAAACACTGAACCAATAAGTTCCAACCTAAACAACACTAATACATCTGCCTCCAAAAGATTGCATCAAAGAATATGGCTTTTTCTGGGGGACATTAATATATACAAACTGGCACAGACCTCTATTTAAAATTCCATGACATTTCTATATTTCATTTTTTTATTTTTGAAGGGTTCTATGTCAGTCTTTGATCCATAATTTCAGCTAAGAATGTCATTATCAAGATTGCCTTGCTACCTTTTGACCTATGCCAATCCCACCACCATTCTAGGCTTCTATGTCGTTTTCTCAGGACAGAATTTTAGTCACCCTAGTTTTATCTATCTTTGGAAATACCAAACGTAGTGGCTTCTTTGTTTTTTTTTTGTTGGTTTCTTTTTTATTTAATGCTCTTTGACTCATGACAGTGACAATAGCAGAAGATAATGATGGTTCCAGATTTCTCTGGGACTCAAAATTCTGATTCTAAAATAGTAAAATATTTTCCTACCAAAAGCAGATCCAGAGCTATTTCTTGATGCCCTTCCTGTCACGTATGTTGGGCAATAGTAAACTGCCCCATCCACATTTAAGATCCAAAATATTTTTAGCTGAATACCTGATTCTAGTCAATTTCCATATTTGAGTAAGTTGCATCTACATAAAATGCAAATTAGCTTCTCCCAATGATTCACTGAATGTTTGAAAGCATTCTGCCTGATTAATAAATTTTCTCAGATTGCTTTGAGTTTATATATGTTTCAAATTGCCACCTTCACCCTTCCATGCACTGTTAAAAGTTTTCTTTTTTCTTTGTAAAAACTTGGTTTAGGTGATGTCACTCATTCTCAGTTCCTAAGAAGAAAACTTGATTTAGCAATTAATTAATGTATAAAGTAATATAAAGTTCCTGTCCCTTAAAGAACTTTTGGAATAAGTGTGAAACTGATTTCCTTATGTCTGCCAGATTATTAAACCCTTGAGACATAATTAGGGAGACTAAAGGTTCAACTGGTAAAGGAACTGTTAATGATCAGTACATTAATAAGGGGCTTTTTAGAGAGTTTTGAGGAGGAATATCCTCTGATTCTTAACTATAGAAAAAGTCCTTGAAACATCCTAAATTTCTTCTTTAAGAGAATGACTAAAGATATTCATTCTGGGATACTGTACTGAGGAATATCCTAAAATGTTCAAAAAGAATGATGTACATCAGTATGTAATAGCATAGTGCATTTTCAATAAACATTGCAAAAAATTAGTTGCATAACAATAAATAAAAGTGATAATGTTTATATTAAACATAACATAAAATTAGTAAGGATTTATCATGCGTATGTGGATATGTGCTAAATGCAGACAAAGACCTCTGGAAAAATGCTAACTCATGGAAGATGGGCAGTGGTAGGGGGATTTAGGGAAGGCTGGGTTTGCAAATGGGAGACAAAGGGCAACAGATTACTCTTTAATATTTTAACTTTTAAAGAATAATGTAAAGTATTACTTAGGTACTTAAAAATTGATTTAAAAAAAAGAGAAATTATTTATGTAAGAGCTCCTCTAATTTTAACATTCTTTTCTTTTCCATGTCCCTAAAGGGAGATTAGCAAGCAATGAAATGGACATGAAGATAAAACTGTTAAGATTCGAGAAGGTGAAGGATTCTTAAGAACCATAAGTTTTGTAAAATTAGCCATTCTGGTTTAAATTGTTCTTTTCTTATCCTCCTCATCAACACCATCAATTTTTGGCTAAGTGATTATCACATAATTTATCATATATGCATATGAACATATAAATAAATGTACTTATGTCTGTGAATTATATCTATATATATATTTGTGATTGTATGTATAAAATAAAGAGAGTAAGAGGTTGGAAATACAAATAATCCATTTAAAACTTTGCCCTTTGTTTTGGAATGTGAGGACAGACACATTTAAACGTAACTGACAACAACAAAAAAGAACAAATTCTAGCTGCAAAACGAGTAGTAAACATATGCATTAAGGGTGTTTTGAGCAATATGAGATTCTTTGATTTGAAGGAGTCAGGTTTGTTCCGAGAATGATATCTCTAAGGAAAAAAAGATTGTTCATAGGTGGAGATAATGGAAATGTATTCTAGGTAGAGGATTGATGGTAGGATAGCATAACATATTCTAAGAAGATACTAAATAGACATTTTGATATATCTTGGATATTTGGGCTCAAACAATTTTAAATACTCATGTCAATGACAGTTAAAATATTTTTTAAATCTAAGTTTACTAGATATGCTACCTTTTAGGAGAAAACAATTTTCAAATTGTTGAATAATAGTTAAAAGTATTTTTTTTATTTAAGGATACTGGTTATGTTACCTTTTAGGAGAGAAACGTTTTCAAATTCAAGTGCCTTTATAAGCTTCAGTGAATATTTATCTCTTGTCCTTAGTTTTCCTATCTCTAAAATGTGAAGATTTCAAGAGATTGTCACTATGGTTATTCCTAGATATGTACTTTTAAATAGAGATTTTGTTTCAGGTTTTGATTCCAAATTCTCAAGTCTCAGTTTGAGTATTTTCTTTGAAAAACAAGTTTTAAGATAAGGATGTAGGCCCAGTCTAGTTTAACTGTGATGAAGTGCAGGGGAGAATAAGGAGCCAGGAATCAGAAAACTTGGGTCCTAATTCCTACTTGGACATTCAGCAGCTGTGACAATTGAGACAAGACCCATAGTGCCTTTGGACTTCATTTCTTCCCCAATGATGTTGGGATAATAATGCCCCATGATATTGTAAGCTTGCCATGAGAATCAACAAAATAACATACGTAAGTGCTTGTTAAATTTTAAAATGTTCTTAAACCTAAAGCATTATTATTATATTTTAGCATCAGTGATTAAGAAAGCAACACCCTAGGCACACTGTGTTATTATTCCTTGACTATGATAAGCAAGAAGCTATTTCTTGCCTTTTGCATTACTGTTCCTACTCTGCCTGGAACACTCTTTGACAGTATCATCTGTAGGGCTCATTCTTTCACTTTCTTAGGATGTCTACTGAAATGTCACCTTATCAAAGAGGCCTCCTTCTTCTGACATCCTGTATCAATTACCAGCACTCACGCAGGTACACTTATCTCCTTACCCATGCTTTATTTTATATCAACACCTGAAACATTATCGAGTTGTTCACATATCTAGTCTCTCTATCTGATCCCCTTTAACACACATGAGTATAAAATCCATTAGAACAGATGCTTTAGTTGGTTCATTGAGCATGTCCAGCCCCTCAAAGGGCATCTGGCATGTGGTAGACACACATCAAATATGTGTTGAATCAATGAACAGACTTATGAATTGTTTGAGGGAAATTTGAATTCAAAAGTATAAGGAAAATGAAACTTTCTCACTCATTTATCCTAGTGCAGGTCACTCAATGAGCCCTTACATTTGTTAAGAAAATAATGAAAATTCAGACAATGAAGATGTGCCCAAGTTCCTTCAAATTTTATTAATGTGATTTATTTTTCAGAAAACTGCCTGTACAAGCCTTTATGATTACGTTACTAATTTTATACATGTTGTGTACTTGTATCACCTCAAAATATGCAACAAATACACCAAATATATGGAACAGTAGATATGTATAAGACTCATGGGATCCTTCATTGTTTAAATGTCAATTACCCAAGATAACTAAACCATAATTATTTGTACAGTCATTTTAGAACCACATGGAAAAACAGTAATGAGCAACTAATGATACTTACTTTATCCACCCACCTTAACTGCCATACACACCATAGATGTGCATACATACATATGTCAAAACCATATTATATGAGTTGAATTTTATATCTTTTACCTGAAAGTTCTTCAAAAGATTGTATAAAAAAGATAAGACCAGAGAAAGCTTATCTAGAAGAATGTGAAGCAAGCCACAGAAGTAATATGCAGCCAAGAAAATGACTCCAATAAATTGAAATTTGACTACAAATAAAATTTTCACTATTCCTTTTTGGTATAGTTTTAGAAGGCAGAAGCTGGGATCCATGCATCTATGATTAGACAGCATTCGTAAGAATACTGCATTATTTGGAAAGTCACAGCATCTTAAAACCTATTATTTGTTGAATTAAAAATCAAACCTTTTAGCAATTTGTATCAATGCCACCAGGAAATGATTTCCCTTCAGTAAAAATAGTTTTGACTTTTCCAACTTAGTTCAGTCTCTTTATATTAATAAAATCTCAACATTTCTAGAAGGACTGAATGGAATACACAAAAGAATAATCTGGTTTACTGTGCCTATGTTCTCTTTATTTACCCTAATTCCTTGTAATCTACATATGGGGGCATTAATAGTAAAAGAAGTATAGCAGTAGCCTTTATTTTTAAATGAGCCCTTTGAAGACATGAAGACACTAACAATACTTATAATCTAAGTAAAGTAATTAATTGCACAAAGTATATAACCACCTCCTTCCCGGGGTTACTGAAAAGTTTAAAGAGTTCATTAAGGGAACCGATAAAATTATGCCTCGAATCTAAGGAGATTTAAAGAAAGTAAAATAGCCCCCTTAGTAATAGGAGTAGCTGGGCTTTATTTCTCAAATGAAACTGTAACACATGGGCTTTATCTGTTAATTGATCAAATACCATCCACAAGGCGAGTATGTGTTTGGGAGAGGGGTTAGGAAGTTGAAGAAGCTAAGGTAATCTCCATTTGCGGATATGTCAGACTTTGATCTGCCCAGAAGGCAGGTTTTAACCCTATCGTCAATGTACAGTATCTGCACTGATTGAGTAGATGAATTGGCTGTCATGCAAAATTTGAAATGGAAGAATCTAGAGAAGGGGATCTGGTATTTCCAGAAATGATGAACTTCCTTGTGGAGTCATGTCCAGCAAAGATACCTTTTTCCCCAAACTTATTGGACTGCTGTAAATAGAACAACCTGAAAGAATCCCAGAGTAAACTGATGGTTGTTTACACAACAGATGAAGCCAGAAATGTGCCATCAAAACAATCCTTGACAGAAACACAATATAACTGATTGACTAGCACACATTGGAACAGGGTGTCTCAGACTTCTCAAACATAAGTAGCTAAATGGGAAGTGAATTCAAATGTTGGAAGGTATGGGGGTATAAGTCTTGGAATGCATATTGCAAACTGGGTGATTCTGTTTTAAGTATTTCATAAAAAAAAGTTGGTCTTAATATACAATGTTTCAAGTTATCATCAAATGGGGGAACATTATTACCTGTCTTGTAATAAATGGAAGAGCTCCTGCTGCATTGACGTCATCAATTATGTGTGTATATATATATATATTTATGTCATTTTTGCTGCCATGTTTTCATATTTTGAATACTTAGCTTTACATTAATACATAACTACAAGTAAAAACAGTTTTGTTTTGTTTTTCATTCAGTATGATCAGGTAATTACTTAATGTGTTGCCTAAGAAATTGCCCAAGAAATGAAACAAGGAAACATCAGTGGACATTTCAATTTTAGGAGGGTAATGGGGGGAGGGGAGGAAGCCAAAATGCTTGCTATATGGAGGACTGAGATGGTCTTTTATTCACTGGCCAGTCTTTTTGTGTGCCTCACTAAAATGTCTTTTCATTGAAGAAAGACAATTGGTAATGCTGTGCTTTATTATCCCATTTAAATTGTAATGGTAAACCACAAATAAATGAATTAAGAGTGACAATCAGATCACAATCCTCACAATCATTTATCCGCACCAGTTCCCACACTTTGATGTTTTTGTACTTTTCTTGCTATATGACATAAAACATTCATAGTTTTGCCTTTAGGAGTGGTAAACCTAAAACTTGAAAATGTATCCACAAAGCTACCTGACTTGGTAAGGCATTGATTATTGAGTCAAAGACTGAATTCATTCAATTAATTGAGCTTTAAAGTCTTTTATAGCTTCATTTTTTTTTCTTCTCCTTAAAGGAAAAAGAAACAAAACAGCAACAACAGTATAACTCTGGGTTCAAAAACTGTTCAGCATCCTTGTGGCAAGGCACATTTTCAGATATGCTTTCTATTTTACTATAAATTTGTTTCAAACATGAGTGTTAAAATTAGTAGTTTTCTTTGTACAAAAATTCAAATTTTATTATTCCATTGATGATCCTAAGGTATTTAAGAGACAATATCTTTGAGATATCATTGGTGATTAGTGCAAGTAATAATTTGGGTGAACAGTGGATTTATTTTGGAATACCACTCTGTTTTTGGCTTCCCAGAGATTTGGCTCCATTTGGACATGGTTCCAGCATATATTTTTAATTGTCAAAATTGTGCTTGCTACAAAAATTCACACACATTGTTAATATCTTTAACGTCTATTTTTTCATAAAGCAGTTTGAAAATCAACTGTTCTGTAGAAAGGATAATTATAAATATATATAAACATAAATATAAATAGATACCATTAGGTATGGAACTATCTTTCAATCAATAGATCAATTACTTCTTTGATACCATTTAAATGAATGACTGACTTTTAATAAGGTCATCTTTTTCAGCTTTGCTGCCT
Source organism: Choloepus didactylus (assembly GCF_015220235.1). Taxonomy (NCBI): domain Eukaryota; kingdom Metazoa; phylum Chordata; class Mammalia; order Pilosa; family Megalonychidae; genus Choloepus; species Choloepus didactylus. The sequence goes on from NC_051309.1 coordinate 32,852,019, forward strand.
CATTTTTTATGAAAAACTGTTTCATTTACATAACAGGGACTGTAATCAAAATTTCCCCTATTACATAAACTTGTCCTAGAAGATCTTGAAATTGATAAGAAAACTTGAAACATTTAAAAAGCTTGCATGTTAAATTGAACTTGTAAATATATTGTTTCTACACCAGCTACCTCTGATTTTAATTGAATAAAATTCTTTTTTTGTTCAAATTTTTATTTTTAAAGCAAACGGCTTTTAAAAGTTGCTAGGAGAGTAAATATTTCATACATGCTGTAGACTGTGTTCAGATATGCCTATAATAATTCCTCCTATTCCTATATGCCTAGCCCTTTGCAGTATGACTTTGATGCTCAGGAAGCAGAAGCTATGTCACCCCTTTTAAATCTGGACTGGTCTTATAATGATCTTTGACCAGTAGAATGTGGCAGAATGAGCATTTGCTCAAGAGGCATCCAGCTTTTGCTTTTGTCCTCCTTGAATGCAGTGCTGAGAGTATTATGTACAAAAATCTAGTCAAACCTATTGGTGTACACAGAGACATGTGGAAAAGAGATTGATCTTCCAGCCTGGGCCAATGAGACCTACACCCAGCACCAACTGCCATTTATGTGAATAAAGCCATTGTAGCCCCAGTCAAGTGTCTGATGACTGTAGCTGCAGGGGAACACAAACAAGACCAGCAGAACTGTCCAGCTGAGTCCAGCTGAAAATGCTGATACAATAGTAAGCAAATACAATAGTAGTTTTTTACACCCCTTAAGTTTGGGGTGGTTTACTAAGCATCAATAGATAACTGATACAAAAATTGGTACCTAGATATAGGACATGGCCATAACAGAGATTCCAAACAATTGGCATTAGATTAGGCACAGGATGGGGGGAAGAAGTTGGAAATACTGCAAGGCTCAAGGAATGGCAAAAAAATAAAAAATGTTGGTGGGTACTGGAGACATGGTAAGAGAAAAATGTTAACAGAGGCTGGTAAACCAGTGACCCATGTTATATTGTTGTGAAAAAATTAGCAAACTGTCAACTATGGTAAATTGGAAGACAGAAAATGCTCCTGATGAACTCATGGAACTAAGAAAATTTCTAAGCAGAATGTTAAAAGTGTTGTGTCAATGGATTTATTTTAGTGTGTTCTCCTACAAGGTTTGTATATCTTATGAGAAGACAATAACATTTTGAAAGCAAGTAGATAAAAACATGTTGCATCATTTATTGCTGTATGTGCCGGTTTGAATATATTATGCCCCCCAAAAACGCCATTATGTTTGATGTAATCATGTGTGGGCAGACTTATCAGTGTTAACTAGATTGTAATTTTTTGAGTGTTTCCATGGAGATGCGACCCACCCAACTGTGGGTGATAACTCTGAATAATTTCCATGGAGGTGTGGCCCTGCCCATTCAGCATGGGCCTTGAATAGTTTACAGGAGCACTATATAAGCTCAGACAGAAGGAGCAAGCTTGCTACAGCCATGAGGGACACTTTGAAGAACACACAGAAGCTGAGAGAGTAGCTGCAGATGAGAGACAGTTTGAAGATGGTTGTTGAAAGCAGACTCTTGCTCCAGAGAAGCTAAGAGAGGACAAACACCCCAAGACCAACTAAGAGTGACATTTTTGAGGGACTGCAGCCTACAGAGGAACGTCCTGGGAGAAAGCCATTTTGAAACCAGAACTTTGGAGCAGATGCCAACCACATGCCTAACAGAGGTTTTCCGGATGCCACTGACCATCCTCCAGTGAAGGTACTCGATTGTTGATGACTTACCTTGGATACTTTATGGCCTTAAGACTGTAACTTTTTAACCAAATAAACCCCCTTTATAAAGCCGATCCATTTCTGGTGTTTTGCAAAAAGGCAGCATAAGCAATTAGCAAACTGTCGACCATGGTAAATTGGAAGATAGAAAATGCTCCTAATGAACTCATGGAACTAAGAAGATTTCTAGGCAGAATGTTAAAAGTGTTATGTCAATGGATTTATTTTAGTGTGTTCTCCTACAAGGTTTGGATATCTTATGGGAAGACAATAACATTTTGAAAGCAAGCAGATAATAAGCATATTGTACCATTTATTGCTGTATAACAAAACCACCTCAAACTTAGAAATGTAAAACTGTAGCTATTTTATTTGGTCAGGATTCAAGGAGTCATCCTGGCTGGGACCACTTAGGTGGTGCTTCTACTGATTTTCCCTAGGTTCCGTCATGCAGCTTCAGGTCTGATGGCTTTACTGGGACTCAGTGATCTACAATAGCTTCATTCAAGTATCTTGAAGTTTGTACTTGTTGTCAGGTGGTGCTCTAGAGGTACCCAGTTGAGTAAATTTGTCTCTGCTTAATGTGATAATCTTAGGACAAATTTCCAAGAGGGTTAGAAAAAATACTGCATGATCTCTTAAAGATAAGGCTCAGAATTTGTTCAATATGACTTCTGTGGTTAAAGATGATTATTTGCATCTCCTTAATAATGCACATATATGAAAGAAAAATCTAATTTATGCCATTTAGGTTAACTACTGCCTCTACAAATTCACTAATTATAGTTGGGGCAGTACTAAGAGAGTCATTGTAAAGTTTGTTTGTGGTATTTGAGAGACCATGCATGCCTAAGACAACTCTTAATGATTTTAAATGGCTTTGAACTGTCCATATCATTTCGATATGTTCATTTTGAGCCCACTTTCTTAAATTTCCTATTTTAAATATCTTATCCATGATCTCAGTTGAAAATATAATTTTAAAAATACCGTACTTCAAAAAGTAAAAGAAAATAAAGAATAACACTAAAATAAGACACAATTTTCAATGTTTATATGAAATATTGAATATTCAATTATTTTTACAGAAAGTTTTATAGAAAACAATTGTCAATGAAGGTTGAACTGATTTGTGAACAATGTGTGTATGTGAATGATCATGAATGAAAATAACAACAATGGTTCATAAAATGACAAACTGAAAAAAAATCCAGTGGTGTTAGTCTCCCATTTACCTGCTCCTTTGACTGAGGAAGGCAGAGAGCAGCTATGATTAGCTACAGTAACCAGTGAAATAGCATAATTAATTCTGGCTGTAAAAAGGCTACTATTTCAGCGGTACTGTGTAGCACATTGTTATATGGAGTATTGTGGGAATACAGGCTCAGGCACAACAGAAATTGTCAGCGAATGACTGCTTTATTAGTTACACAGCACAAAGGGTCCAAAAGAGCAGGGGAGGAGACTCTATTATGGCTGGTTACCCAGGGATGCCAACCTTCTGGGGCAGGGTAAGTGGATGACAGCTCTGACCACCCCACTTTGCTGGAGAGGAGAGATGCATCTGTGCTGCCCGAGGGCAGAGTATATATACAAACCAAGGGAAGGGGGCCCTCTACTGAGAGTTCCTGCTCTGATCAACTGCTGGGGCTGCCTTGTTCCCAGTCTCTGGGTTCAAGCCATGGTCCAGGCTTTTCATTAGACCTAACATCTCTCCCCAGGCTGTGGAATGGAAACATCTGTGGACAATAGAAAAGGAAGCGGGGGGGGGGGGTTGAGTGGGGAAGTGGGGGGTAGGCAAATGTTGGGAGATGGCTGCTAGATGTGTCTGACTTCCCCAGCATGTACAAATACCACTGATTCCATGTGATTCTTTGAGATCACAAAAGTACCCAATCTTCCATTACCTCATTGTTTGCATCATTAAAAAATACATCATTAAAAGGGAGTGGGGTGGGGAGGGGTAAAACAGAAAAGTAAGTTACTATAATTTTGTAATGATAATGTAAAAACAAAAATGTAAACAAAAACAAAAAAAAAAAGGAACAAAAAAAACAACTTTCCCTGGGTTCTTTGAGTAAAACTGATATTTCCATAAATCTACTTTTGTTGAGTAGGTAGCCTGGCTTATTCCCAGGCTCACCTCTGAAAATCCCTCTTTTTAGCATCTCCAGTTTGAGGACTACAGGTTTAGAAGAGAAAAGAGAAAAGACACTATACCAGCAGTGACAATAAATGACAGTCACAATAGCAACAGAAGCAGTCTTTTGGAGTGAAATGTGGATGTCAGCTAAGGTTAACTACCTTTTGAAGTTTATATGAAATTGGCTCAATACCCCCATGTCTATTCTCTGGACAATCTCATGCTCTTCTCAGACTTCTGTGCATTCTTAGGCCCTTACATTCTCATGGTCGCAATCCTAAACCCAACCACATCAAGCCTTCTGTATCAGTTTCCTATTGCTGCTATAACCAATTAAGGCAACCCATTTTTTATCTTACAGTTCTGGAGGTCAGAAGCCCATAATGGGTCTTATCGGCCTAAATTCCAAGTGTTTCACAGAGCTGCATTCCTTTCTGGAGGCTCTAAGGAAGAATTAATTCCTTGCCCTTTTTTAAACTTCTGGAGGTTTCCCATATTCTCTGGCTCTTTGCCGTATTCTTCCAACTTCAAAGCCTGCAAGAGTGGGTTGAGTTCTTCTCACAGTGCATCACCATGACTTCCTTTTCTGTTTCCCTCTTCCACTTTAAATGGCTCATATCTAGAGCCGTTGTAATTACGTTGGACCCATCCTGATATTCTGGGATAATCTCCTTATTTTAGGTCAGCTGATTAGCAACCTTAGTACCTTCTTCTTCCTTAATACCCCTTAATTGCTATGTGGCTTAACATACTCACAAGTACCAGGGATTAGGACATGGACATTTTTTGGAGGGGAAGAAGGGGTTGTTATCTGGCCTACTACATCTTACACAACTATTTCCTTTGACTAAGTTTTGCTATATTAGAACCTCAACCACCTCTCCCCACATTTCGCAAAGTATTTACAGGTATAGCAGACTGGTATGAGTGTTTGAGATTAACAGTTTACATCACTAAACTATGTAAAACATTAAATGCTTTGTTTCCTAACAGGAACCTCATCATAAGCATAAAATATTCACTCAGTTTATGGCTAAAAATGACCAACTTTTCCACCTATGAACCTCCTGCCTGTTTTCAGTGATATCTAATAGGGACTTGATCCCCAAAACTGAAATAACCATCGTTTGATTACAAGGTTAAGCAATATTTCGAGGATGGGTAGAGACTGTGACGTTAATGATATCATTGAGCCACTGGAGCATGACTGGAACTGCCTTCCACCAAACTGAGAACTGACTTTTTATTGACTAAGAAAATAACCTCTATTGTTCAACTTTCTTCTAGTTGGTATTCTGATACTGCTGCAAAAGCTTAATAAATGCAACAAAGTTCTACTTAAAACAAAAAGCATTATAGATAAACATTAAAAAGTAGAAAATTTGGAATAAGATAAATATAAAATATAATAAATTATGTATCATATAATATATGCAATATAAACATATCTCCACTATAATAATATATAATATATGTAATATACAGTATATTTTGTATGATAAACAACATATATTATTTGTTACAGGTAACAGATAAGAGGTTATATAGAATAGGTTATAGATTTTATAATCTATTATCCATTATAAAATTAAATATATGACATATATTAAATAAAATCTAATATATAATCATAGTCATATACTGTAACCTCCTCATTTTAAGCTTGAAAATGCATTGGATGATTTCTACAATAATAAATATTCTTGCTTTTAATCGTAAGGTTTATATATTTTGCTATTGAAAAATAATGATAGAAAGAAAATTGTTGTATATACATCTTTCACATCTCTGAATATCATTTCTATGGATAGATTCCAGAAATAAAATGAATTTGTTTTTAAAAATTTTGAAGCATTGCCAAATTTCTTTCAGGGAATAAAATATCAATTTACTCAAGCATTAATGATGTTGTAGAATAACATTTTTCTATCCCAATGAAAACATGAGGGTTTTTATTATTTTTAAAATTTTTCATTTTCATAGCAAAACAATAGCTTCTCATACTTCTATTTTGTGTTACCTTAGTAATTATAACACTATATTCAATTTCATCAGACGGGATGCTATTTTAATTATAATTTTTATGAATTTTTCTTTTATTTGGGATGTTAAATGGCAGCGGGCTTCCTGAGATGCTTAAAGATTGGGCTGTGGCCTTACTGGTGCTGGGGAACTTGATTCAGGAACTGGCAATGTACGATAATTGTAAACACTCCCTTTAATAGAAGTCCATTTTATTGTTTGTATAAGTTCAACTGGAAAACGATGTAAGCTGGAGTATAAAAGGGCAGTAACAAAACAAAAATTGGGTTGTTTTCTTTGCTGTGTCAGGATCAACAATCATCCCCACATCATCCTTCCCCAAATAGAAACTTGTATTAATTAGAAAAAGCCCCCTCCTAAGGACACTTGTAATCTGCCACCAAATTATCATGAACTATACACATCTAAAAGCACTACGAATGCAAATATTGTCCCTTGGACTTGTGTCAGACACATCTAACATGTATAAGAACAAATTAAGGCTATCAACCCTCTGCCAAGGCATTTTCAGAGTTTTAGAGTTGGGGGTCTTTTAATTTGTTTTCATGCATACACACACATGTACACACACACACATTATTTTCATATAACAACATCTATTAGTCTATTAGTCTTTTCCTATCTTTGTGTTATACAAAGAAAAACATTTCTTAGCCCATGAATAAATGTGTGCAATTTACTTCTAGATCTTTTATTAATTTCTTAGAAAAAAGTGAAGTTATTTTAAAAAGAAGTAAAGCTTAAAAAAAAATCTGCCTTGTTTTTTTTTTTCCTTTTTTTATAAATTGCTGTTTCAGAAGAATTAGTTATACAAAATTTCATGCTTTTTCACATGGATATGAAAAGCCTAGTTTTTCTCTTTCTTTACATATATATAAAGTTATATATATATAATATATAAATAAATTATAAGATATGTATATTATATTTTATAAAACCATACTTATAAATCATATGTAAATTATTTATGGATAGATTCTTGTGCATATAAATGTACATATATGTAAATATATGTATATTAATTAATTAAAAATTGTCTATCCTCCCACGGGCGGCATATACTTCCCTGCCTCATTGATATCAGGCTTGAATGGTGACTTGCTTTGCCAATGAAGTGTGAGTGGGGTGAAATTTGCTATCTCTGAGCCAAAGCTGTAAGAACTGTTACATGATTCACCATGTCTTTCTCCCTCTGCCCCAGGACCCACTATATCCAGATAGAGCATGCTCTTTTAGGAGCAGTGACAAAGCTAACTTACATGGACATGTGACATGAGTGTGAAATAAATCTTTGTTGTAAGACTCAAAGATTTGGGGATCACTTGATGCTGCAATGTTACCTATGATTAAGGTGACTGGTATATTAGATCTCTGGGATATTCTGAATATTCAGGTAATTTTATAATTTAGGGGGTATTTATCTGTCGCCAAGATTATGCATGCCCATCTTGGAAGTATTATATTTCATTTATTTAAATTTTCTTTTATATAGCTTTTTAACAGTGTGTGTATATTTAGGCCTATATATACATATATAGTTATATATATAAATATTTGTATCTTGATCTATATATACATAGTCATATATATGCATATATATTTTTATATACATATATACACACACAAATATACATACATATATATTCATTTCAACTAATGAAAACCCAGCCAGATATTTGTTAGCAGTATTGCTTTGTGTTTATATTCTTTTTGTTAAGTAGAGTATTGTTATATTCTTATTAATTTTAATTCTTTTTAGTTAGATCACTTTTGCTAGTAGACAAATCCATTATAAAAATCATAAATGTATTGTCTTTCCCTTGTTAATATTTTGACTTGTTAGTTCCATGGCAGTGTAAATAATTACATTGATAGTAGCTAGTTTGAACCTGTCCCTGATTTTAACAGGAGCACTTTTTTTGTACTCAGTGTGAAATTGAATTTTTTGTCTATTTGAAATAAATATTATTTAAAATGGTAAAATGCTGCAGTCATTTTACTTTGTCATGGTGAAATATCTTTTTTAAATATTGTAGATAATAGTTTTTAGTACTTTCTTTAGGATTTTTTCATCTATTATTTATAAATGGAATTGTTATTCTGTATTATAGTTATAAAGGATTTTTTCCTGTCTCTTGGTCCTTTACTTTAGGCCCTCAATTCCTTCCATATGATTTTACTTCAGATGTTTTAAATTTTATTTTAATTTATTTTCCTGTTTCCTGACACTGTGTTTTAGTCAGAGACATATTCTATCAACCAGTCACATTTGTTTCCTTGGGATCTCACAAATCAGGATCTCCTTTGGCAAAAGGTCATGTGGGACCTATACAAAGTGTGCCACCTCCTTCCAGGTCATCACTTCTGCATCACAGGAGAGGCAGCACTTGGTTCTGTAGTTTAAATAAAAATCCCTATAATGGCTTTTCCCCAGGCTGAACCCTGCCTATCATGCATCAGAATGATAAAAATTACAAAACCTTAAGCACGGAATCTGCATTCATTCTTTTTCAGTATAAACTTATAGACATCTTTTAGCAATGTAAAATTAATGAGTCTCTATCAGTATTAGGTGGTCAGGAAATCAAATTAAATGAGTCTGTCAGTATTATTCTCAACAAATTAGAAGAGATGAGAAACAAAATTTCAGAAAGCATTACACATAGTATTGTTTCATAGAACTTTTGTTGGTGTGTATGCATGTATTGTCACGTAGTAAGAGGAAGTTTTCAATGTATAAGCAAAACATGAAAGCCTCTGCCATGTTCTATATGGTGCAAAAACTTTAAGGCCCGGTTGCTATGGGAAAATATTTATGATATTTTTTCCTCTACCATACAAGTGAACAAAATCATCAAATATCTAGAGGCAGAGGAATATATTTCTCCATTTTGGGCATATCCCCTTCTCCAGTACTGCTTCTTATGCCATTTACATTTTTCCTAAAGCATTACTTGTTTCCTTCTCTTTCTTGTCTAAATCTGACAGCTAACTTTTCATTTCAGTCTATTGTATTGTCAGCCAATCTTTTATCTCCTGCTTCATAAATTGCATGTTTTCTTTAACTTCATGGAAATCTCCAAGGAGATACTACAGAGAATTACTCTCTCAAGTGCTGTGTTATTTTTCTTCTGTTACATCATATTTTTATATTGATTTTAAAAATTAAAAATATTTTCCCCTGGTAACCCATCTTTGATTATATGAAGTCTATCCTGCCACTGTATTAGCTACCAAAAACTATGTGGATTTCCCTTGATTCTCTTCACTGTTTACCTGGATGCTGTTAGATCCATCTTCACAGATTAAAAATTGGAGAGCTAATGGATGCAGGTCAGCGTTAGAACCTTAGAGATTCAGTCTCCTGAAAGAAGTAGGAATGAAAATTGTAAAAAGGCCATTTTTTAGGAGGGAAAGTTGTATGTTGATGTTATGTTTTTGTGAGTCTGTTCCCCATCTGTACTTTATTAAACAGAAATTTTTAAGAGTTCTGGAAAGAGTATGCTCAACTCTTCCTTCCTTAAAATTTTTCTAATGAAATTTTTTTGGGTTTTTGTTTGCAAATTGTATTATCTGTTTTCATCATTTCTGGGAGTGGGGGATTACATAATGTGAACAGTACTATTTCTCTGCAAATAACTATCATCATACCTTCAATATGTGTGTGCTTAGTAAAATTTATCATAATGTTCAAAGTGCCCTGTTTACAAGAAATTTGGTATCTATGGTTTAATTAAAATAGTTTTCCTTTTGACTTGTTAGAGTTTTAAACCCATTAGGGCTTTCAGAGATGGAAGCAACAGCTAAATTGAAGACAATTTGTTTCAGGCACTCAGCTAAACATTTTATGTACATGTGAAAAAGTTGCCAGCTATCCACAAGCATCCTTGTTTTCATTCTTTGGGCATGCAGATTATATTTCCCAGAATTTCTTGTAGGTGGGTACATTCATTTGACCTAGGATCTCTTTACAGGAATGTTAAGTAGAAATAATTCACCACTGTGGGCCCTGTGTACAAAGAACTCCCATGCACTTTGGTCTTTCCTTTCTCTCTCTTTTTTACTGCCTCAACTATGGGTGTGCAACCTAGCTCCCTGAGGATCACATGATGGAGAGCTACTTGCCTGACAGGAATGCCCACCCAAGAATTTTACATGAATAAGAAATAACATTCTAGTCCACTAAGCACTGTAATGAGGAGCTTATTGTTTAAGGAGCATGTCTTGCCTACACACACATATATCCCATTTCACTTCATTCTCATGGCAATAATGAGAAATAGGTAGTCATAGCCTCATTCTTCCGTGAAGAATCTGAATTATCCAAAGCAAAAGTACAAGTAGCAATGCCAGATTTCAAACTCAGTTTGCCTGACTCTAAAGCTCAGGTTCTATACTGCCTCCTTTTTAAATGAGATGGGTATTTCTATCAAGTTTATTGAAGAGTATCTGCTTAGGAGACTATAAACTTGAAATGGTTTCAGTTTTTTCCAGTAAACTTTACTAATTGTGACCTGTTGAATCTTAATTTCCATACAAGGTAGTGGAAATGCATAACAATCTCACATTCCAATTTGATACCTTTAAACACTGTCAGTTACTAAAACACCAACTTTTCACTTTTAAGCATTTATCCTGTTCAGTTTGAAATATTAGTCTTAAATAATCCTCTGTGCCTCAGTTTTTCACCTGAAAATTATTGTTAATGTTTCTGTTTCAAAAAGAGTGTTCATGTTCATGTATGTGTAAGATTAAATGAATTAACTGAAAACAGAGTCTGGATGTAATAAAGCCTCAATAAATGTTAGGATTTTAAAAGTTCATTATTTTTGCTTGTCTGATGTGTGGCTGGTGGCATCATGCCACATTCCTCTGTGTCACCATCATGCTGCTCACTTGTTATGTTCGTCCCAGACAAGGTTGTGGTCCTCAATTCTGTTATGCTCCAATGTCATCCCCCAGGCCTGGAGCCTTATGGGAGATTCAATGTCTACATCATTTATTGTCTGGTCTTTTATAGTAGAGCATTTGGTCCTGGTCTGCTCTCCAACTCGCTGTCCCCAATATGCTCTTGATCTTTGACTTCGTGAAGAGAAAGAACCTCACCTTCTCTTTGGGGAAGTAATGGAACAGACTTGCTATTCTGTACGAAAACCCTGCTCTACCCCAACACATGGACTTGTGTCTTCAAGCCTTCCTTTTGCTTATACTAAGCGTATTGTTGTAGCTGTGGGGAATATATAACCTCCAATAACAACTGTTCTTTTAGCAGTCGTACGGGATATTGAATGACATTTATTCTTAATTGTGAAGCTCAGTAGTCAATTCCATGAGACAGGACCCCATTCTGCACTAATACCATCTTGTCATTTTTTAATTAAATGACTTGGTTAAGTCAAAGTCACAAAATTAGCTTTGGTATAGCTAAGCTTAAAAATCAATCTCCAGGCTCACACTACAATAGCCTTTCAAGGACTTTATGAGTTCCTCCATGTTGTAAGCTTGTAATAAGTAAGAAACAACTATATACATATATCAATAAATAAATACATGTGTACAAACACACATAAAGGCATAAATATAAACATATTTTTTTCCTTAGAAGATACAAAAAATATCTCCTTCTTCAGTCCACATTGAGGGGTAAGAAGAGATCCTTCCCTGTAGGCCATGGCCATGAATAATAGCCAGCCTTTTCTTTGTGTGCCAAAAGAAGGCGGCAAGAAGGCAAATGTTGCTGCAGTTATGATGCTTTTCATTAACTATGGAGCACATTTTTTAACTGGTAAATTTTATGATCAGGTCATCTTTCTGTAATAGGGTTTAAAATGTATTTCAGCATCACAATATTCACACACTTAACCTTTATTTATGGGGACAGTTTCAGAGTATGGGTTTTTCCCAGCCTCTCAATGGTCTCTGTTAAATGTCAATTTTGGTTTAAAGCTGCCATCATGGAGGAGCCTTGGGGGAGTCAAATTTCTTCTCTGTAGATATCATAATGTGGTAGTTTTTACTTTGTTCACAAATACAGCTCCCATATATCTGGAATTTAGACCCACAAGGAACAATCTAAATTTAACCATTAGAAAGGTGTTTTCAATTCACATTCCTTTATACCACAACTCTAAAGGAAAGGTAAAGCAAAGAGCTGGTGCTTTGGTGGAAGGATTTGGATTTTTTTTTTTTATGTTTGAGAATTTGAAGGCAAATATATTGTTTTTCCCTCTTATAAAACATGTGGAAATATCACAAACATGAAAATAAGGTTTCCCGAGGTAGTGTTATATCAACAAAATGTTTTTTTTTAACTCTAATCCCCAAACCGCGCTCACTGAAAGACATTAGACCAATCTATTTTGAGACAAATTAACAGACTAAGTTTTACACTTTATGACTCACTTTAATAACTGCACCTCTTAGATTTATGAGTTGTTCTTGGTTGTTCCAACCATTGCTTTGCAAAACATTTGTTCAAATGGAACTTAGGTATTAGCCCATCATCCAGTCTTCTCTCCTTAGTTGCCTTTCTTCTTAAACAACTTTTTAGCAATAAGCTTACTTGGCAGGCTTTGATCTTACTGTCCAACTATTCTGGTTTTAGTGATTTCTAAATTTCCAATTAATTTTAATAAAAGTAGAGTTTGTTTATATTAGTTGCGATGAGATCACTTAAGGGTTAAAAATGAAAAAAAATATTTTGTAGATAATTTTAGGAAAATCACTATTTTAAAAATCAAGAAAGATAAATGCTAGTTGTATAGTTAGCAATGAAGTGAAATAGTTTTCTTTGGTTGAATACTTTGGCTTTTAGAAATCACCTTGAGTAAGAAAAAACAATGGGAAAACGATAAGGAAGACACTGTCAATGTATCATTTAGCGATAATAATCAGTGAGCCAACGAGTTTAAAGAAATAAAACAAATACAGTATTCTCTATTGAGCCCTGTTTACTTTACTATACATTCTGTTAATGCTTTATATGGGAGACATATAATAATCTCTTTAAATGATATTTTCATAACTTTATGTATGCATGAAGTCACATGCATTTTAAGTAAAAGAACATAAATAAATATGGCTGGGCACAGTTATGAATTCAGTCCATTAAAATTCTAAGCCAAGCAATGAGTTTGAAACAATATTATCAAGATATAATACAATCTTTATTTTGTGTATGGAACTCTGATTATTTTCTATTTTACTATATCTCATTTTTTTGAAATATATTGGTCATGATCAACTCAATTAATTTCATGACGGGTATAGTGTCCTCCAAAACAACATGTTTAAGCTCTATTCCCCAGTTCCTCAGAATGTGACCTTGTTTGGGAATAAGCTTGTTACAGTGAGATGATAAATTTCTGTAGTTTTAAGCAACTTTGTTGCACTTTGTTATGATACTGCTAGGAGACTAAGACATTCACCCAGCAATTATTTGTGACCATAGTTTGTAAAATACATCATTAGATTGTAAGCTACATGAAGGCAGTTGCCATGTCTGTTTATCCTCAGTAAGTAAATACCGACTGGCACATAGTAAATGTGTGAAAAAATGAATGATTGTATTCTTACAGTTTGGAAACACTGTATGGCCATTTAATAACTGGATTCAAATGAATATATAGGCAAGTATCTCAGAAGTTGAAAGAGGTGTGGACTATTTTCATATTGTGAGCTTCCTGGTATAGATTAAATGAATAAATGTCAAACAAAATCATAAAAATTGAGTTTATTTAAATGTTTATATTTTTAAAATTAACACTTTTTAAACCTTAAATTAAAAATGAAGTAAAAATAATGCAATTGACAAGTTAAGTATAGAAGTTTTAAGTTCCTTAATTCAATTATGGACAATTTTCTCTAGTATTGATATGCACCATGATTTCAAAGTCACTTGAACATTTTCTGAAATGCTTCAAATCCTGACAGTATACCTCTGTGCCTATGTAATAGTTTTGGAGATAGCATCCAAGTCCACGAGTGAGATCTTACAAACGTGGGAGGTGCTCTTCACATGGTTTTTCCTTCCCTGGGATAAGTGTGTATGCTTTTAATTTCTTATTTTAGGAAGCAACTTTCAGATTGAGGAATTGTTCCAGATGTCTCTGCTAAAATGCAAACATGTAAACTGAAAGTAGTTTTATATTGTGTAGTGAAGAGTAATAGGAGCAAGTTGAGTTAATTAGGGAAACCATTTTGAAAAGAAAGAAAATATCTTTTGTTCAGAAAGACAGCCCTAACTGGGACATGGTGGTGATTCTTCTAGGATACCACCAGGGAGCCAAAGACTGTGGAGGACCTGGGGGTGGCATAGACTTTTGTGAAAATTAAGAAATCTTTAGGCCCAAGTATTTCTGCAACCCCACTGTGCCCCTCAATTTTCCTTGTCAGTGCCTTCATTCATTAAATTACTTCTAAACCACTCTCCTCGACTGTACTCTAGGCTTTCTACACCTCTACCAGAGTGAGCTCTTACAAATTCAAATCTGATTATGCCATTCTGCAGCTCAAAGAGTTTTAATGACTCCCTGTAACTCTGGAAAATACACCATGGAATGACGTATAAAGAACTCTGAGACTTCACACCTGCTTACCTCTCCTCCTTCTTCTCTTTCCACTTCCTCATAAGCAATATGAGCATCAGCTACAGAAAAGAACTTTCTGTTCCCTGAATGTACTTGTTCTTTTGGGCATTTTGCACTTGATATGTCCTCTCCCTGGCAAAACTTCCCTGACTTCACTTTCAGTTGTTATTCACCATTTAAAATTAATGTACTTGCAATCCTCTTTGTCAAGATTTCCCTGGCCACTGACCCTGTCTCCTGCCATCACAGGATTCTCTCAGATAGACACAGACTGGTAGAATGGGCATAAAAACTGCACAGATATTGAAGAGAGGCAGCCTGCTATTTGGATATCAGTTCTGGCAACATCTAGATATGGAAACATGAGCAAGTTACTTGGTTTCTCTAAACGTGAAATTTCTCTCTAAAATGAGGATATAATGCTACAAAATTTTGAAGACTATGAGGGGTTAGCAAATAAACAGGCTAATGTAGATTGTCACTATTAGAAATTATATTTTCAATTGGGGGGAGACATTCAGCTTCAAATATTATTTTCCTTTGAAGAAGTATTTTGTCATCTTCTGCATCCCTGTCTTGTACTTTCCTTCATAATAATGGTGATGATAACACTAGTGGTCAAATACCAGTCTAGATGTTGCTAAGAAGGTATTTTGTAGAAGTGAATAGCATCCACAATCAGTTGGTTTAAGTAAAGGAGATTACCCTCAAGAACGTGGGTGGGCCTCATCCAATCTGTTGTCTTGAGAGCAAGAATTATGGCTTCTAGAAGAAGAAATTCTGCCTCAAGACTACAACTTCTTCTCTCTGAGTTTCCAGCATGCTGCGCACCGCCCCCACCCCCATGGATTTTGAACTCAAGACTTCAACATCAACTCTTATTGGAATGTCCAGCCTGCAGCTTTACATACAGGACTTCCCTCAATCTTTCTGGGCAGAATTGATTTTTTTTTTCTTCTGCCCTAAACACCTTGTTTCACCTCATTTGCATTCCTTTTTTTTTCTTCTTAGATGATGACCTTCTTTTGGGAGGGGCCATGTCTTATCCTCTATGTAACCCATACACAATCTAATACAGTGTACGGCACATGGCAACTATTTAAAAAGTGACAGTTTGTGTTTGAAAATCTTGTCTGCCCACTCTCACTGTGGGTATATACAAATAGGAATAATTTCATAAATTGACTTAGCATCCTATATTCTAATTTTGCTTTTTTCACTAAAATGCCTAGAGTTATTAATATTATTTTGTTTTTTGAAATGTATAATAGTTGTTTATGGTGAGGCAAATGATCATTTGTGAATAAACTGAGCAATTAAGTGTTACTGTTTTATAAATTTGCTACATATATTGCTTCTATAGCACTCTACCATTAAAATGTGTTGATAGGTCCTGGCTAATACAAGTGTGGAATGAATTAAGCAAGAATGACAATGCTGCTTTGGCAATTGTTGGTTCTCAGAATTAGAACTCAGCTCCAAACCTGTGTTGCACTTAGAATCTTATAATTTTCTCTTTGATTCCATATTTTTCTTGACAGCATCAGATCTTCTATTAAAACCAAATAAAAATTCAAAAGGATTCTCTTTCATCTCAATTAGCATTCAGAAGTCTTGTATATCCCACAAAAAAAAATGCATTATTTGTTTGACAAGATGGAGTAATGATTTCTAAATATACTGTTATATCATAACAATAAATGATTTAGAAAGAAAAGCAAAGTTGCTTGAAAAAGGGGCCATTATGTGATTTGATTTTTCTAAAGTGATAAAACGAAACTCACATTAAAAAATGACATTTAAAAGCCATCCCTGATAGTTTTTTTTTAAAGCAATTTTGTTTGAGAATGAGAAAACCTGACATTAAGAGAATGTATTAAAATATTGTTTACTGCAGTGCAGTAATTCTGTAGTCTGCTTGTACCTGAGCCTCAACTTTTGAAATGAGGTCCAGTTGCTGCACTGTAATAATGGTTTTTCTTTATTTATGCAACAACCCATTGTCTTTGAAGTAAGGTAATGACTGCAAATCAAATAGAATATTCTCATTCCCTGTCACATACCCTGCTCCTTATGCATCAGGATAAACAGATAGGGCTTCACCAAAGCTATTGCCAGCAACACAGTGCTTGCAGTGACAATAAATCTTCCCATTAATGATATTAGGTAATAGAATTGGTCTTTTGTACTTTCTTCTCCCTCTGCCCTATTTAAGGCAATGTCTTTGTAAGCAAACATTTATATAGTGCAAAGTATTACATGATGTGAAATAAGCTTGATCCATTAGTATGTTGTGATGTTGGGGCCTAGAAAAAAAAGGGAAATAATGTGATGAGTACAGGAAGGGAAAGAATGTTCTGTACAACTTAAGCAGAATGGCAGTTTCAGTCACAAAAGCCTTTACATATTCCTGTATTTATTAAAAAGTGACCGTCTTGAACTCAATCTGAATGATATTAAAATGTTGTACAGAAACAAGAAAGAAGAGTCTGCCCGGACATTTTTCCATCAATGGTAACATTTTCCATTTATTTTACCCTAGATTAAAAAAAGAAAAAAGTGAATTGGAAAACTTGTTGCTGTCACTACTATAGAAAATAGATGCTTACCTAATAATACCTCTGAAAATGTTATTGGAAATATATTATTTCTAAGCTCTCATGCCATCAGGGGGAAAATGTTGGTTTAGTCTGAGAAATGACAACTCTTAGTAGCACTTCCAAGAAACGAAATACAAGTAAGTATAACTTTTTTGAGAGTTGATCCCATATAAATTTCAGCGTAATATCCCGATACTGAACACCTGTACAGGAACTTTGATTTGCCCAAAACCATTAGCACAGGCATTTTAAAGCAAGCCTTCAGGAATGGTTTTGGAGGTTTTTGTCCTATTTCATCTCCTCCTTCTCCTTTCCAAGAGCAATTCAATTTTTTTCTCAAAAGATTCAAGAAAGGGCATTTGAGGACTTTAAAAGAAGAAAAATTAATCAAAGGTAAAATATTGTTTGTTTTCATACAATGTAAATATTTTAAAATTGCATCGATCACATCTACTTACATGGTACTTGTTTCACTTCTTCTCACTTTGCTTCTGGCAGTCTAGGTTCAGCTAAAAACTCTCTGAAGACTTTGGGGCAAGGTCCTGCTGTGAGCACTGACAGCACCTTTTACTCATTCCAGTCACAGAATCTAGCACACAGGGCTTGCTGTTTTCCTATTGGTTTCTTCCCCTGAATGACATTGGACTTGTCTTGCTCATTGATGAATTCCTAAAACCAAACATCATGCCTGGAATGGAGTAAGTGCATATTATGTAATGGTGAGTTGGACTGAATCACCTTGAGTAAAATTGTCATTTAGGTTGAAAATGCCTCTATTTCCACATGCTTTTCACCACATGTAGATCTAGAATATTTGTAAATCATAGTGCAAAATAATACAAGGGAAATCACAGACAAATCAATTTTTTCTGTACATATTTGAGATCTGGTACTAAGTTTGCAGGTCATCAGAATGTTATCAGCTCATGTTTTCTGCCTTTATACCAGCTAGGATATGTGAATATACAGACAGACAATAGATAAAGTACATGATTTTTTTAAATTCAGTTTTATTGAGAAAAATTCACATACTATGTAATCATCCATGGTGTACAATCAACTGTTAACAGTACCATCTTATAGTTGTGTATTTATCACCCCAATCTATTTTTAACATTTTCCTTACACCGGAAAGAATCAGAATAAGAATAAAAAATAAAAATAAAAACAAAGAAACAAAGAAACAGAAACACCCAGATCACTCCCCCATCCCACCCAATTTTTCATTTAGGTTTCATCCCCATTTTTCTACTCATCCATCCATACACTGGATAAAGGGATTGCGATCCACAGGGTTTTCACAATCACACTGTAACCCATTGTAAGCTACATTGTTATACAATCATCTTCAAGAGTCAAGGCTACTAGGTTGGAGCTTGGTAGTTTCAGGTATTTACTTCTAGCTATTCCAATATATTAAAACCTAAGAAGTGTTATCTATATAGTGCATAAGAATGTCCACCAGAGTGACCTCTAGACTCCATTTGAAATCTCTCAGCCACTGAAGCTTTATTTCATTTCATTTTGCATCCCCCTTTTGGTCAAGAAGATGTTCTCAATCCCATGATGCTGAGTACAGATTCATCCCTGGGAGTCATATCCTACATTGCCAGGGAGATTTAGTCAAGAAGATGTTCTCAATCCCATGATGCTGGGTACAGATTCATCCCTGGGAGTCATAGCCTGCATTGCCAGGGAGATTTACACCCCTGGGAGTCAGAGTCCACATAGAGGGGAGGGCAGTGAGATCACCCACCAAGGTGGCTTAGCTAGAGAGAGAGGGCCACACCTGAGCAACAAGGAGGTACTCAGGGGGAGACTCTTAGGCACAATTATAAGCAGGGTTAGCCTCTCCTTGCAGCAACAAGCTTCATAGGGGCAAGCCCCAAGACAGAGGGCTCAGCACATCAAGCTGTCAGTCCCCAATGTTTGTGAGAACATCAGCAGCAATCCAGGTAAGGAAGTCCAACACCTCTGCATCCTCCCCCAGCTCTTTGGGGGGGCTCGAATATATATTTTTATTCTCCACCCAAATTACTTTAGGATGTGTTGCTACTTCATCCTAATCTATACAGACCTACCATGGCTCACTTCCTATTCAAAGTTCCAAAAGTACATGATTTTTAAATGAGAATTATCCAGGAAAGCTGTAAGGTTGGGCTGATTTGTGCAGGTGGCAGTAGGATTGGAAATAAAGAGACTGACATAAAAGATGCTGTGAAGGTGGAATCCATAGTATTTGCCACTTTTGGCCATTAATAGAAAGGTATGTCAGGAAGGTTAATGTTTTGGTAGAATGGTGGAATGGTTGGTTTTAGTAGGGATATCATGGTTTTGCACTTAGAGCTCTTGATTCCAAAACATCTGGATAGAAATGAATATCAAGATGTTGGAATTGTGCTCTCTGAGGTTTAGGTATTGTAGTAGGCTGAATGATGTGCTCCCCCCTACCCCCAAGACCTCCTAATCTCCAGAGCCTGTACATATGACTTTATATGACAAAAGGCACTTTGATGGTGTGATTATGTTAAGATTCTTGAGAAGAGAAGATTACTCTCCATTATCTGGTTGGGTCCAATGTCATCCCATGGATCCTTATAAGAGAGAAATGGATGGTGGGGAGAAGATGCAGTGATGGAAGCAGAGGTCAACGAGGAGAGAAGATGGTACACTTCTGACTTTGAAGATGGAGGAAGGAGCCACAAGCCAAGGCAGCCTTTAGAAATTGGAAAAGGCAAGGAATGGATTCTCCCACTGATCTTCTGGAGGGAGTGTGGTCCTGCTGACACCTTTATTCCAACACAGTGAAGACCGTTTTGAACTTCCAACTATCAGGACTGTAAGATGATCATTTTTTGTTGTTTTGAATCTAAGTTTGTGATAACGTAAAAGCATCAATAGACCACTATTACAGGTTTTGGTACCTGAAAGGGGCTGCTGCTTTAATAAAAACTAACATTGTGGAAGTGACTTTGGAATTGGACAATGAACAGAGGCTGGAAGAATTTTGAGAAGCATAATAGAAAAAGCCTAGATTGCTTTGAACAGACCATTACTAGAAATATGGATGTTCAGAACACTGCCAATGGAGGTTCAGGGGAAAATGAGGAGCATGGCAGAGAAAATATATATTGTCTCAGAGAGTACCTGAATTGTCATAAACAGACTAGTGGTAGAAATACGGATGTTAAAAGTGCTGCTCAGAGGGCAATTTGGCACATGCTCTAGGAAGCTAATATTTTAAATTATGGACATAGTATTGATAGTCATGAAGTGAACTAAAGTGCCCTGGGAAATACTGCAGACTGATAACTTCTGAAAGCTGAGGATAGAACTCTTAGGAGCATTTATTTTGGAGTGAAGAGGAAAGAAGCAGAGGCAGAAAAGGATATAGAGAGAGTTGACAGAGAAGGACCAGGAACATGTCAAGTTATGTGGGACCAAAGGAGTAAGGAATTTCAAGAAGGGAGAGCCTACGTTGAATACTTCAAAGAGTCTGAAGCATGAAATAGGCTATTAAATTTCACAATCAGGCAACCTCACTTAGGAGAGCCATTTATCAATGATAATTGGTGTATAAAACACTGAAAAATTTTAAGAGTAAAGGATGAAGAAATGAGACAAAGATGGCAGAACATTCAGTTAGAATATTTGGTAATGAATGGAAAATAGTGTGGTACCTTGAAGGGTTATATTTATAAGAAATGACAAAACACTTTTCTTTAGGGTATAGAGACTTGGCATGCCATGGAATATGAGGAAAGCACCAGCAGAAAGTGCTAAGGTATCTATCAAAAGGGAAGAAATGATGTAATCAAGGGAATAGGTAGAAGAGTTGGGTTTGGCAAGCAGGAAGGAAATTTGTTACTCAGACTTGTGAGCAGAATAAACAGAGGATACATTAAAAAGACACTTTGAATTGGAGAGGAAATGCCAAAGATCTTAAGATAGGGGTAAATCATTTCTGTTAGTAACTGATATTATATGATAAGAGTAAGAAGATTAGGGAGGGACATGGAAGCTTGGGATGATAGTGGAGAAAGGTTGGAAGAGACTGTTTTTGGAGATTGTGGAAGACACGTAGTAGAAATTTGTGAGGCAGCATGAAAAGAGTAATTGGCAGAATTTCTGCAATTTCCTAGTAATACGAGGCATCTTGTGAGAGAATGGCGAAGGTACAAAGAGAATAATCAAGGGCTGTTGGTTAGCAAACAATTGAAGGATTCTAAGCTGTGGTGAAGGTATCCTTTGAAAGGCTGCCCGTTTATACAGGACAGGTCATAGCCTGAAATCTGCAGAGGTTTTGATTCCAACATTTCATTGGAGATAAGAGTCTAATGTGTGGTGCCTGATAAAATTTCCCTGGAGCCACCCTAGACTTACTAATTCAGTAGGAGTAAGATGAAACCAAATGGTAATAAGCATCCCAGGTGATTCTAACACAGGTGCTCAGAATCACCTATTGAGAAATACTAGCTTAGGGAAATAGGGAGTAGGTTAAGGGACTACAGTTCACAGTTGTAATAAACAGGTTGGGTTGGAATTAGAGAGCAGCCAAGGTAAGAAAATTGAATTGTAAGAAAGAGATTAATTTCAAGAGTGAACATTTGAAATGGAGAACTTCAAAAAAGATTATTAGAGAAGAAGGGATTCTTTTCTCCTTCTGACCCAGCCCCTCTGTCCTGCCTTGGTACAATCCAAGAGAGATCTGTTTTCATGATGTCAGGACAGTAAATTAGCCACATTTACAAGTTGGAGTGATATTGCCTTAAACATTCATAGATATGGGTAAAGAATTATTCTCCTGTTTTCTCCTTCTATGTGGTTGGGAAGTTAAGAGGCCTGGGGCCTATTAAAAGTTTTGCCAAAGAGCCCTACATGTGGAAACGAGGCACTACATCAGTTGCTAGCAAAGTTGTACCTGCATTTTCCATTTCTCATTACTTTCTCTGTGTCTAGTTCTTCCCCCAGCAAACTCCAGTAGGAAAGGGAAATCAGGAATTTGGGGTTCCCTTTATCTTCTAGCAAACTTCCATTTACCATTTACTAACACCCAAGCTCTTTATGCAAATATGAGATTGTGTTATCATTATCAGTTTTCACATCTCCTTTGAGAAAAGTGAATTAGAAGAATTAAAATGAGAGAAAACACATAAAGCACTAAATACAGAGCCTGGTTTTTAGTTATTTCTCAGTAAATGCTACTTCAGTGGGGCCAGCTAGTGGAAATTCTTGTTGGCATTCTTCATATCCTTTCCTGGAAAGGCATACCAGAATTGTGTTCTAAAACTAGGGATTGCTTGTTTATTCAGGGTTCTATGACATAAAACCATGCAAACTGGAGAAAAGAGCAAGGAAATAGAAGGTCATATGGGATGTATTCGTGAGCCCCAAACTGGAAGAAATCAGGCCCATGGTATGTTATGAATTGAATTATGTCTCCCATAAAGGCATGTTAAAGTCCTAGTTCCTGGTCCTGCAGATGTGAACTCATCTGTAAAAAGGATCTTTGAAGATACTATTACTTATGATGGGGCCAAACTGAATCAGGGTGAGCCTTAATCCACTCTAACTGGAGTTCTTATAGGCATAGGAAATGTCCACACAGCAGGAGGAGGCAGGAGGAAACAGACCGAGAGAGACAGCTGTGTGATAGAGGCAGAGAATGATTCATGGATTACAGCAAGTCACCACCAGAACAGTACAAACTCCAGAGAAAGCATGATCCTGCCAATACCTTGATTCTGGACTTTTTAGCTTCCAAAACTGCAAGACAATAAATTCCTGCTCATTAAACCAACCAGTCTGTGGTATTTATGATAGCAGGCCTGGCAAACTAAGGCAAGATCACAGCGAACTTCAAGGTAGGTTTGGAAATGTGCCCAGGAGGAAAAGAATGTTGTTAAACACTTAACATTCTCTAACCAGGGTAGTTACCTCCAGAACAGCCATTCAGATGCTCCCAACTGGTTCTTGGAGTTCACATCCACAGTTCAAAGTCAGTTTCAATTAAAGACTGTTCACCATAGCTGTAGGTCTTCCTGACCTCAGGTTTGATCTTCTGGGGATGCTACCCTGACTACCATCTCAAGGATCAGATTTAGGGCACTTATCTCTCAAATGATGAATCCAGAATGACGCCACCTCTATTGTAAGCCATACCAGCAAACAGAATGTCCCATTGCCTCTGACCCACCCACAAATTTAGGGAACGAATATTGCGCCCTCTCTTACCGTTGCCATGGAAAATCTAAAAGTTAACAAAAGTGATCTACTGACACAGTAATGCTGTGTTACAAAATGCCACAAAATTCAGTGGCTTAAGACAAAAACCATAAATTATTGCCCAAGAGTCTATGGGTTGACTGGACAGTTCTGCTGATCTTGAGTGGTCTTGTGTGGGCACTCACGTCCTGCAACTGACTGGTGTGTCTGTTGGAGTTTGTTTCATCTGGGATGTTTTTTTCTGAGAAAATTTGATCTCTCCGTCAGTCTTATGCTCCAGCAGGATAGCACAGATATGGTCTTATGTTGATCACAGGTGTCTGAGAGAAGAGCAGAAATGAGTAATATGTCTTGAGGCCTAGAGGTAGAACTGACACTTGCCCTTTGGAAGCCTTCTGTTGGCCAAAGCAAGTCACAAGATCAGCCCAGATTGAAGAAATGGGGAAACAGATTGCAAATTTGATGGAAGGAGCTGAAAAGACACATTGCAGCTATTACATGAAAGGGAGGAGAATTAGGTTCATTTTGTAATCTATCTACCACAGTCTCCATGACCTTGCTTGCTACCAGAAGCTGTTGAAAAATCCAGATTCTGCCTAGTTTATAACTTGTAATCTCTCATGGATGTATCAACTTAAATGTTGTATCCTCTATGGAATCCAAGTTATAAGAGACTATGGGGAACATTTAATTAACTATTTAATTGATTTTGTTTTAAAGCCTTCAGAATGTAATTAGATACATTACAAGAACATGGTATTGGAGATGGGTAAGTCAAATTTTAATATCTGCTTTGAGCAAGATTAAAGGATGTTTGATCATTTGGCTCAACATTCCTCTCAGTCTTCACTATATTGACTTTAACCTCATGCTGGAAGCAAAATGGCCAACTTTTGAGGCAAACTCTATATATGACAACCTCAATTAAAAGAAGATGGTGCTGGGGGTGATGTCATCAACATGGCAATGTAAACAGCTACTGCAAACTCTTTTCCAGAGATTCAACAACAACAAAAAAGACAATTCTGAATTGTTTGAAACTCTGGAGGAGGATATAGACTAGAGAAAGACCCTGCAAATGCTGATTGAGAAGAAATATCACGTAGGAAATGTCTGTCCAAGAACAGCTGGTCCTCTCCCTTCCCCTTCAGTGTCTGAGGCACAGAATCAGCAGACAGGACCCCTCCCACCAGGGAGGCAGATTTTAAAATCTCTCACACTGGTGAAAAATATCCCCACTGTTTGAAGACCCAGTGGACAGGGGAAGACATTTCAAGGCCCAGAAGAGTGAGGAACAAAGAGATGGAGAAAACATGCCTGGAGACTGTTTCCAGCCCTGGGTCTGAAAGCTCTTCCCCCACCCTTAAGGGAAGCAGCAAACAAATGGCAGAACTTATTGGAATGAAAGGCACAACAGAAGAGATGAAAAACACAGTGGAGACCTTGCCTTGAAGACAGCTGGAGTGCTGGGTCAGCTGAGGGAGTACTTTGCCACAGGTGGAGACCCACATCGAGCCAGATTTTGACTGGCAAAGTGAGGGCATAGGAATCACACAGTTTTAGCCCCTCTGGATCAGACAGAGCCTGTGTTCAGAGGCAAAGTAGCCTCTGAGGATGAGTAAGTTACTGAACAGCACCATCTACTGGATAGTCAGGAAGGTGCAAGGGAAGTAAAATACTTTTTAAAGTTGCTTCAGACATGTTCTTAGGAGCACAGCAGCTTGTCTACACACCCTTCATGGAAACCTGGCCCTGTTTTGGCTGAGAAATAGGGAAGACCCAACTGTTAAAACAGGGCTCCACAACAAACCCAGGTCTTGCTAGCTGGTGGAAAATAGAACACCACTGGAAACCAGCAGATCTATATTACCACACACAGTGAACTTGCTGGGGGGCCCAATGCCTACTTCCCATCCCTGTGGCAGGCCATGGTGGGCACCTGATTTTTTGGAGAAGTCTGGGAGGCAGAGCCAATCTGATAACTGTCCAGGGAGAGAAACAAAGAAAAGATAGAGATCAAATACAAGCAACAAGAAAACCCTAGGCAAAAGACACAAAACAACCTCCAGAATAAACCAATCAAGAAAATCAGAGGCATTGAGAGCAAAAAATTATAAGCCACATCATGAAATGGGAAGACATAGCCCAGTCGAAGGAAGAAACTAACACCTCAACTTAATTCAGGAATTGAAACAACTAACTATAGATGTTCAAACAAATCTTTTAAATTAAATCAATGAGTTGAGTGAGAATATGACAAAAGAGATGAAGGATATAAAGAAGACATTGGGTGATCATAAGGAAGAATTTGGAAGCTTAAAAAAACAAATGACAGACTTATTGGAATGAAAGGCACAACAGAAGAGATGAAAAACACAATGGAGACCTACAACAGAAAACTTGGACAGAAGAAGAAAGGATCAGTGAACTGGAGGACAGGGTATCTGAAATCCTGCACACAAATAACAGATAGGGAAAACAATGGAAAAATATGAGCAGGGTCTCAGGTAAATGAATGACAACATGAAGTGCATGAATATATATTTTATATGTGTCTCAGAAGAAGAGAAGAGAATAGTGGCAGAAACAATAATAGAGGAAATAATCAATGAAAATTTCCCAACTCTTATGAAAGACATAAAATTACAGGTTCAAGAAGCATCGCATACCCCAAGCATAATTGATCCAAATAGACCTACTCCAAGACACTTACTAATCAGATTTTCAACTACCAAAGACAAAGAGAGATTTCTGAAAGCAGCAAGAGATAAGCAATCCATCACATCCAAGGGAATATCGATAAGACTAAGTATGGATCTCTCATCAGAAGCCATGGAGGCAAGAAAGCAGTGGTATGACATGTTCTAGATACTGAAAGAGAAAAACTGCCGACAAAGAATCCTATATCTGTCAAAACTGTCCTTCAAAAATGAGGGAGAGTTTAAAATATTTACAGATAAACAGACTGTGAGAGAGTTCATGAACAGGAGACCTCCTCTACAAGAAATATTAAAGGGAGTGCTACAGACAGTTAGAAAAAGGAAAGAGAGGTTTGGAGAAGAATGTAGAAATGAAGATATCATGAGATAGAAAGAGGGTAGAGGTATGGCATATGATATTGAAGGAATATAAAATGTTCTGGAGGGTTGATTGTATAGATCCAGAAATGGGTAGCACACTACCATGTGATGGTAGCACAATATTGTAAGTACACTGAACAAAGATGAATGCGAACACAGTTGAAGGAGGAAGGTTAGGGGTATGTGTGATATCAGAAGAAAAGAAGATAAAGACTGGGACTATATAACTTAATGAAACCTAGAGTGGTCAATGAGTGTGATTAAATGTACAAATATAATAATATGTTTATACGAGGGAGTGGCAAGAAGGAATGAAGTTGTGCGGTATGCAACTAGGTGAATGGACCATGAGGACAGTAGGTTGAGTGAAATAAGCCAGAAATGAAAAGACAAACATTATATTGCCTCAGTAGTATGGACTGATAATAATGTGCAAACTCTGAGAATTGAATCTGGGAGCAAAGGTTATCAGGGGAAGGCTCATATAAAGGTTCCTAGATTGTAAGCTCTCACAGCAGTCACATCTATTCATGAGTTGTAACTGCTATCTAAATTTTGAGATGCTGAGCTGTTTGTGTGTGATGGTCCTGGAGCTTATTGGTCCCTGGAGCTTCTGGTGTCCCTGTAGTGCCTGGGAATCAGAGCCAGAGTTTGGCAGCTGTGAATGTCGGCATTGCCCCAAATCAACTGTTAAAGAGGCTGAAAGGAGATCAGACTTTGATTGGAGGTATGAACAAAATGGACTTGGTTGAGATTGGGGTAGATCAGACTAAAGGGTAGAGGATGATACTAACCGTGTTTTAAAACTTTGACTTCTGTGTGGGACCAAAGGAAGAGATGGTAATATGGTGCAAAATCTATATTTTCTGTAGCACAGTATATAATTTAACTTGTATGGTCAGTTTACTCAAGTGCCATAATTACATGGGAACTTGACTAGGGAGTGAGACGTTGTTTGTAGGTTAGCATGAAGCCCTGATACAACCCAGAGTAATCTGAGCAGAAAATAAAAGTATTTGCAAAGCCTTCTTGAGGGACTGGGGGGAAATGTGGAAATATTAAACTTTCCCAGCTGGGGAATTCTTGATATTCTTGCAAGCATTGTGGACTATCAGCTTATTAGGCCGAGACCTCGATTTTGGGGCTTACCCTAGTAAAGCTTGTTACTGCAAAGAAAAGGCTAAGCCTAATCATAATTTTGGCTAAGAGTCACCCCCAGAGGACCTCATTTTTTGCTCAGATGTGGCTTCTCTCCCTAAGTCAGCTCTGCAGTTAAACTCACTGCCCTCCCCCGCTTTGTGGGTCATGACTGCCAGGGGTATAAATCTCCCTGGCAACGTGGGACATGACTCCTGGGGATGAGCCTGGACCCTGCATCATGTGATTGAGGAAGCCTTCTGGACCAAAAGGGGGAGGAGAATTGAAACAAAATAAAGTTTCAGTGGCTAAGAGATTTCAAATGGAGTTGAGAGGTCATTCTGGATATAACTCTTATGCATTGTATAGATATTCCTTTTTAGTTTTTAGTTTCCTAGAATAGCTAGAAGGAAATACCTGAAAGTGTTGAACTGCAATCCAGCATCCTTGATTCTTGAAGGTGAGCATGTAACTATGTAGCTTATATGTTGTGACTGTGTGATTGTGAAAACCTAATGGCTCACACTCCCTCTACCATGTGTATGGGCAAATGAGTAGAAAAATGGAGACAAAAAGTTAATTAATAATATGGAGGAGGAGGGGTATGGGATGTTTTGGGTGTTCTTTTTACTTTTATTTCTATTCTTTTCATTTTTTGGAGTAATGAAAATATTCAAAAATTGATTGTGGTGATGAATGTACAACTATATGATGATAATATGAACAATTGTTTTACACTTTGAATGATTGTATTGTATGTGAACATATTTCAATAATAAAAAATTAATTAATTAATTTAAGAAAAGAAGATAGTGCCTCTAATCTTGTGGTATACAGTTGAAATTAGAAAAATATTTTCCAAATTGGACCTTAGCCAATGTTTCCTGTGACCATCTTTGTCATATTTACCAGCAAGTTCCATAATGCAAAATTCCAATGGTTAATTTCTTGTCTACCATCTTTTTCCTGTAATACTTTCTGCCCTTGACCTCTAAGATAATATTGTATCCTAATTTTTCTCCTACTTTACTGATTAACCCTTCTCTTTCTCCTTTGCTAGCCTGTTTCTTTTTCTCAAGTCTAAATGTGGGGGACCCAAGTGCTCAGTCCTCAATCATTTTCTCCCTTTCTAGATTCTCATTATTGGCAATCTCACCTGCTTTTGTATATAATACTGTGTGGCCTGGTACTTACTATATACAGACTCTGGAGAGAAACTGCCTGTATTATTAAGTGTATGTTAACCTCTATACATCCCAGGCTTTTCTTCTTTAAAAGAGGTATAATAACAGCATCAAATTCATAGGATTCATACTAGATATCTATTTCTGTATAACAAATTATCTTACAGACTTAGTGGCTTAAAACAATGTGCATTTATTTTATCACAGTTTCTATGTTAGAAGTCTGGGCACCGCTTAGCAGGATTCTCTGCTCAGGGTCTTGACAAAGCTTCAATCAAGGTGTCAGCCACACTCTAATTCTTATCTGGAGCTCAGGGTCTGCTTTCAAACTCATTGAAGTAATTGGCAGAATTCAGTTCCTTCCAGATGTATGCCTGACATTCCTGTCTTCTTGCTGGCTGTCAGCCAGGGGATGCTCTCAGCTCCTAGAGGGACCCTTCTGGTTCTTGCCACATAAACCCTCCTCTCACAGCATAGCAGCTTACTTCTTCAAAGGCAACCAGTGCATCTCTCTGAATCTTCTTTTAAAAGTTCCTCTAATTAGTTCAGGCCCACCCAGGGTAATCCACTTTTTGATTAACTCAGTCAAATGGTTAGTTAGCCTAATCTTGGGAGTGACATCCCATCATATTCATAGGTTCTTCCCATCCATAAGGGGAGAAGCTTACCTAGAGTATGCAAACCACAGGACGGGATTCTTAGGGGATCATCTAAGAATCCTTCCTACCACAGGATTGTTATGAGGATTAAATTAAGTAGTATGAATAATATTTTTTAGAATATTATCTGGCATAGAGTATGTACTATGTGTTCATAATAATTATTATTATCATTTGTATTCTTATTGTTATTGAGTGATTTGGTTTTAAATACAGTCAGTTCAGCTATTAACACTTGTTTTGAAAATGCAAATTTATTCCATTGCAATCTATATATTAAGAAACAATTTGAGCTTGATGCAGAAAACTGTACTCCATTTCTGATCTGAGCAATTTGGACTACACAAAACATGGGCAAATCCCATGAAGACAATGAGCCTCACCCATCCATATCTGGTGTTAACAACTTTTCCAATTTTAGATAACTTTACTTGCACCACTTCACAATAACTCACAAGCTGCAAACGTTAGAGCCCCCTTGATGAGTGGCTCTATCCCTAACCCTCGTTTTAATTTCCTACTCCATTCTCTTAGCCTACTTTTATTTTTTTTTCTGTTCACTGTTCTTTTTCTCTCATTATTTCTCTTTTATTTCATTCTTTTTTCTACATCTCCTCTGCTCTCTTCTTACATACAGCAAGTAAATTCTTCAAGTAACTTCCACAAGAAAATGTCAGTTTTTTTCTCCCAAGGCAAAGTGCTATTTTAACTGTATTGTTTATGTATTTATTAATCAGTTAGCTTGTATACAACTGTGCTACTGTTTTTCTAGGTTTCTATGTTGCTGTTTTTAATTTATCACTGATGAATTTTTTAAGAACTGTGGCTCTAGCCCCATTTACCCACAAACTCTGGTTTTCACTGCACAATTTTGCATAATGCACTGATTTTTAGGACATATGTCATGTCACAGATCTGACTGTACCACATTGGTAGGCTGTTTGATTCCGGACATCAACACTCCCATTAGTTTCATACTCTTCAATATCCAAATATCTATTCAATATCTTCCCTGGGATGTCATGAAGAGACATATCTTTACTGTCCCCCTAAAGCTTGTTATCGTCATGCTTTTGCACTTTCAAAGGCACTCCCCCTTAATCCAATTATTTGGTATAAAACCTAGAAGTCTTCTTTAATTTCTCATTTTTCCTTACCTCTATAGCAAATCCTTCAAAAAGATCTGTTGGTTACACCTTTAAAATATATCCATAATCCTACTACTTCTTACCCTTTTTCCCTTCTACAACCAGTTGTAACCACTGGCGTCTCCTATTCAGACAATGAAATAGTCTCCTAACTGCTTTTACTGGTTCCCTATTGCCATCATCACTCTATGTACCCCATCCACATGAATCTGTTTCCACACAGCGATGTGAGTGATCTTTTTAAAATCAGAATGTTTATTCCTTTGCTTACATCTTTCATGTCAGATAACATCCAATCTCCGTATATAGTTTACATACCCTAGACAAACTAGCTATTGACCATTTCTCTAATATAATTTCTTAGCACTCTTTCCCTCCTTAATTATGACCTAGGAGCATAGGCCTTTTGTCTCTTCCAAATACTTTCGTATGCGAGGTGGGGAGAATTCAGCAGGGCAAAGTGTGGCACTGGTAAGGAAGCAACAACCAGTCAGAAGGGAATGCTACTCATTCTTGCACTTGAGGTTTGGCCGTGTCTATGTCTTGTTAGAAACATTGTTTATGTATGGTTGGCCTTATCTGTGTTTGTTGGAAACATAATTTTTGTTTTCTTAGGAGCATTGTCCTTGGATTAGTGGTAGGACAGACTACCCTTTCCTTAATTCTGTAGAGAGCCCTTCCCACTCTATAATATCCTATCCCACCCTCTATCAGTCTTGATCCCCTTTACCCTCCTTGTTTTCTTTGCAATACTAACAGAGAGTATTCTTGTTTGTTGTTCCCTTTTGCTTGTTTCTTTCAATGGAATGCAAGCCCTATGATAACAGGCCGTTTAATGTTTTATTCCACCATCAAGAATTAGTGTCTAGCACCTAGAAGGTACTTAATAAATATTTAGCAAATAAACAAACAATAGTTTCCTTTGGATAAAGAGGACTGGTGTTGAGTAATATAGTTCTCTTCCCTTACAGTTTCACACCGTTTAAAGAATAGCCTTCCCCAACTTGAACTTACTTTGTTTTTGGAATCCAAAACTGGTTAAGGGAAGTGAGTGTGCCCTGCTTCTCAATTTCTGTACCTGGCTCTATACCCCCTCTTCCCCACTCATCAGACTTGATTTGGTTCTTCCCTAGTTGGAGCTGCTGGAAAGAAATAAAGATCTTTGCTGGTCCCATCATCATCTTGCCACAGTACACTTTTGGTGAAGCAGGTCTCAAAGGCTAATTCATTCTCTTGTGGGGTTCTTTTGAGGGTTGTTTAGAAATCTGTGGAATTCTGGTATGAAAAGTTTCCCTGATGTAGTTATTTCCTGCTGATGGACACTCATGACTTTCCCCTCAAGCTTGTGGCTCCTAGTGGGTCATTTTCATAACCCTGGGTTGTTCTCTTGTCCTTGTGGAAAAGGATACTCTCAAGGCCATTCCCTTGGGATTCCCTTTGAAGAGTCCACCACTTGCTCAGGGGAAATACACATCCATCAGTGTCCTGTCAAATGCTGAAAGCCCAAGCCATTCCCAATGTTTCTCACTTCTCACTGGACTAGCAGGCCAGAGGATGATCTAGCCAAAGCCTCTAGCTTTTAGATTTTTCTAGATACATGAAAATCAGAAACCAAATGCTGTGTTTTAACTCCAGGGGATCATCTAAAGGTCTCTGTATATATATTTTTCAGTTCCAATTATTTGGCTTGAAATAAAGGACAGTACTTTCTCTTCATCCTCCTGAGTAGAGGAAATTGGGGAACACAGAGAACACTGACAACTCTTTCCAACGAAATCCTCAAATCCGGCCCCTTCAAATTCTAAAGAATGTTTTCCTCCTTTATGGCCTTAGGATGGGTTAGGGGCAAATGTGGTAAGAATGAATTATATTACTGTTTTGCATGTCAGCAGAGGTAGACTAGAACCTCACTGGAGGATGTAGGACTCAAAACATTGTTCTCTTCCTTTGGCCTGTCTGTTAATATCTGAGACAATGGGAAAAAGTTACTTTTAACATTGTTACATAAATATTGAATAGTGCTATTATTAAGTTTTAAAATTGAACTTATTGATTCATATATGTGATGGTTCATTTCATGTGTCACCTTCACTAGGTTATGGTGTCTGGTTGTTTTGTCAAGGAAGGACTGGCCTGATTGTCACTGTGAAAGTATTTAGTAAATGGATTTGCTTCTATAGTTAGCTGATTTCACCTATGGCTGGTGACATCTACAATCAACACAAGAGATTGCCCTGAGCAATGAGGGAGTCTCCTCATCCTATCATTTGGTGGTCTTGAAGCCAGAAATGAGGATGTTGAAAGTCAGAATCCAGAAGAATTTCTGCTTCTACTTTAGCCAACCAGCATCTTCTGGGGAATTAAATTTCACTTTCATCGGAGTTTCCAGTTTGTGGCCTGTTATATAGAATTTGGATTTGTCAACACTATGGCCACATGAGTCAATTCCTATAATAAATATGTGTTTCTCTGGAGAACCCTGAATAATGCAAAGTATTTAGAGAGTACATGGATAATTCTGGATTTAGTTTCATATGGATCCATGAGCTCAAATGACACCAACAGATCGAGCGATTGATTTCTCTCTCTCTCATTTCCTCTTTCACTCTCATTCTCACTCTTTTGCTCTCTCTTTCTCATTATCACTAGATTCTGTCTCCTGATGGATATTTCTTCTATTATAAGGAAGGGTTATTTCCATATGGTGTAGAAAATGGTTGTAATACATTTACATTCATTTTATTGCATCTTTGTAATCATAGAAATTATAGGGGAAACACACACACACACACACACACACACACTCCACCCAAATCTTTCTTCTGTTGTCCTTTATTAACCCTACAAAAGATTCTATTGGGTCCCACCTAACTCATCTACCCCATGTGAATCAATCAACACTCCAGGAATACTAATAGTAGCCTAGATAGTGAAATGCATCCAACTTCTGGCCAAGGAGAGTAGACACCATGATTGAAAAATCCACCATTACCCCCAGAGTGTTGTGGGAAATATTTTCCAAAGAAAGTTATAAAAGGAAGGAAATGGAAAAGGATTCTTGGCAGCAAAATTATAATAGCTACCACATGCATATAACATGTTTTTCTAATAGATTTGGATCATAATTTTCTAATTATTTACTTTTCCCTGCCAAAAGAATGATTGCAGGAAAAAGATACTGTTCCCTTTTTGTTGGCTGATATTTCTTATGCTAAATGAGTGAGAACAAATATAAAGTGAATGAATCAGTGAATGAATCATCTGAATCATCTTGATTTTTCCATAGAAAGAGAATAGCAAAGATAACTTAACATTATTTTTATTCCTCTTTTAACAGATGTAATACAAATCCCACACGTTCTTTGGAAGACTTCTATATGCTTCATAAAAACAAAGAAGTTTAAATAGTTTTCTGAAGAGTAAAAACAGGAAAAAAAGAATAAACAATATTATCAAAGTAAAAATAGTGTTCAGACAAGATAAATCATGCTATTTTATTGTCTTAATGAGCATGAAATACTACTTGATTACATAAGATTGTCAATGAATTTCAGCTACTTATTAATTAGGAAAAATAAGATTCCTGTTAATTATTTCTTCATTTTTTTTTTTTTTTTTGTCAAAAAGAGAATGTATATACTCAGCAACTATATGCATTCAAAATGAATATTGTAGGGATGTTTATTAGTGGAAAGTACATCAATATGCTTATCTCATTATTGGAAAACTGTGAAAAAAATTGAATAATAAATTTATCCTGGTGCTCCTTATGTAATTATTTCCATTGAGACTATCATAATATTGTATATATGTATATTTGATTTGCCACTTTTAGCCAAAGAGATATGTTATGTGGTATGTTGAGTATATTATAACCCTGAAGTAGAATGCTTCCCCTAGCGAGGGTTCATTTGAATAATTTTGTTATCACCGTGGGGGTCTTTTGCTTTTGACACACCCTGTGATGCAGAAACATTGGTCACCATAGTCTCTAAAGAGAGAGAAAATGTGTTGAGAAGAAATGAACACCTGCTGGAATGATTTTTGTTTTGACTAAAGTGGCACTTTGATATTCAGCTAGAGGGAGGAATATGCAAGTGAAAGCACATAGACAGTGATTAAAACCATGTTTCTTTGTCAGTGGGGTTCCCCTGCAAGTTTTATCACTGTTTCTGGAGATAAAACAAGAAGGTGTGCAACCTTTGTATCCCACGGTCACAACATTAATCTCACCCAGAATGAAGACAGAAGGTCCCAGTATGTGGTGCCCATAGAACGGATACATTTTAATAGACCAGGATTTGATGCTATCACAAACACTGCCATTTGCCAATTTTAACTTGAAATAAAATCTATTCTTACAAATAACTGAAATAGAACAAAATGCATAAAACATCTGTTTTTAAAATTATTTTAATGGAACTCAATAAACTTTTTTCTTGAAGTTAATGGGATGTGATACTGACTTTTTAAATACTAAAAGCCATTTAAACCTGGTTCTCATAGCCTTTAGCTAAATGGTGCTTCTTTGAAAGAGGAGTTGCTTTTCCAGAAATTTCTTTGGTATCTACTTGCTCTGAAATCTTGCATGTAGATTGGCAAGTGTATGAACACCTACTTTAGTGTATTTAATAAATTGTTTTAGGCATATATTTGTGTATATAGGGGAATGGGAGGAAGGGAGCAGTATTTTGAAGACAACCTTCTGGACTCCAATAGCTTGGTTTGCAAAGTCTCATTTATTCTTCATAAATATTATTTTGATATTGTTATTACCTTTATCCCCCTTTTATAGAAAAAGACATGGAGGATCATTGTGCCAGTTTGAATATATTATGCCCCCCAAAACACCATTATCTTTGATGCAACTTTGTGGGGGCAGATGTATTAGCATTGATTAGACTGCAATCCTTTGATTGAGTGTTTCCATGGAGATGTGACCTACCCAACTGAAGGTGATAACTCTGATTAGATAATTTCCATGGAGGCGTGGCCCCACCTATTCAGCATGGGCCTTGATTAGTTCATTGGAGCCCTATAAATGCTCAGACAGAAGGAGCGAGCTTGCTACAGCCAAGAGTGACACTTTGAAGAATACACAGTTGCTGAGAGAGAAATGCCCTGGGAGAAAGCCATTTTGAAACCAGAACTCTGGAACCTGAGAGAG
Source organism: Choloepus didactylus (assembly GCF_015220235.1). NCBI lineage: Eukaryota > Metazoa > Chordata > Mammalia > Pilosa > Megalonychidae > Choloepus > Choloepus didactylus. The sequence continues at coordinate 32,887,762 of NC_051309.1, forward strand.
GAATGCCCTGGGAGAAAGCCATTTTGAAACCAGAACTCTGGAACAGACTTCAGCCACGTGCCTTCCCAGCTAACAGAGGTTTTCCAAAAACCGTTGGCCATTCTCCAGTGAAGGTATCCTACTGTTGATGACTTACCTTGGACACTTTATGGCCTTAAGACTGTAACTTTCTAACCAAATAAACCCCCTTTATAAAAGCCAATCCATTTCTGGTGTTTGGCGAAAAGGCAGCATTAGCAAACCACAACAATCATGAATAGCTTTAAGTAACTAAAATAATTTATTTGATTTTTAAGAACTAAGTTTTGGAAGACCTGTGTTATGATTGAGAAAAAATGTGGTGAAATCAATATTCATTAGATTAAATAAATATATATATATATATATTCCTATAAAGGAGCAGGATATCAAAAGTTCAAGATGTGTCCTTTCTCTAAGTTTGTAATGCCCATATCTCTATCTATTGCTGCACTGTTCATTACTTTGAAGTATGATAATATTCATGTGTACCTACTCTGTACTTAGCTCAATGTCTGGTCCTAAGGAAGCACTCAAAGTTAATTATAATTATTCCCAGGTTATCATTGAAGATGACCCAATTACCCAAGCTACATTAGCCTGGATAGATTAGCCTCTGCTGAAGTTGCAAGTGTGGTGAACACCTAAGACAGCAGTCTTCCCTTTTAACTCAGAAACCCAACCTACCACTATCTTGTGTTTTGATCATTCCAATGAATGTCCTTCATGATCCCTGTGAGAGAGGAGCAAGGTTCTGGAGTATGACTTCTCTTCTCAGGTTATTGTCCAGAAATATTATTGGCCCAAACTAACTGCAACCAGATTGGGAAATTTAGGGGAGCATTTGGATATTCAGTGAGTGGGAAATATTTTGGCCATGCCAGGTGTATAGCTGTGAAATATTTATCTGATTAGTAGTGCAGCTGCTTGATCAATAGGAATTGTAAGTAATATCCTTTTTTCTTAAATTAGAGAAGTTGTAGTTTTACAGAAAAATATTGCATGAAATACAAGATTCCCATACACCACTCCACCACCAACACCTTACGATGTTGTAGAACATTTGTTACAATTGATGATAGAACTTTTTTCTATAATTGCAAATTTTTATTAACAGTAGTTACCTTTGTTACAATTGATGGAAGATTCCAAAAATAGTACTATTAACTATTGTCTATAGTTTACGTTGAGTGTATTTTTCCCGTATACCACACAATTATTAACATCTTGTATTAATGTTGTACATTTTTTATAATTCATGAAAGAACGTTCTTATACTTGAATTATTAACTATAGCCCATTGTCTGTAATAGGAGTCACTGTCCTATTATTTTGTCTTTTATTTTTAGCATATATGACCTAACCACATTCACCTATATAATTCAGTGCTGTTAATTATACTCACAATACTGTCTATCATCACCACCATCCATTTCCAAACCTTTACCATTAGCCTAAATAGAAATTCTGAATAGAAATTCAGTAGATGAAGCATTTGCTGATTATAATAAGCAAATTCATAGAGTTAGAACCTAAATTATAGGTTACTAGGGGATAGATTGGGTTTAGACAATTGTGTTGGTTTGAATGTATTATTTCCCCCAAAACATCATTATCTTTGATGTAATCTTGTGTGAGCACATGTACTAGTGTTGATTAGAATGTAATTCTTTGAGTGTTTCCGTGGAGATGTGACCCACCCAACTGTGGGTGATGACTCTGGATAGTTTCCATGGAGAAGTAGACCTGCCCATTCAGCATGGGCCTTGATTAGTTTACTAGAGCACTATATAAGCTCAGACAGAAGGAGTGGAGTGAGCTTGCTACAGCCAAGAGGGACACTTTGAAGAACACAAAGGAGCTGAGAGAGGAGCTTCAGCTTACAGAGACATTTTGGAGAAGGCCTTTGAAAGCAGACTTTTGCTCCGGAGAAGATAAGAGAGGACAAAAGCAACTGAGAGTGACATTTTGAAGAGGAGCTTTGGCCTAGAGAGGAACATGCTGGGAGAAAGCCATTCTGAAACCAGAACCTGGAGTAGACACCAACCATGTGCCTTCCTAGCTAACAGAGGTTTTCCAGATGCCATGGGCCATCCTCCAGTGAAGGTACCCGATTATTGATGTATTACTTTGGACACTTTATGGCCTTTAGACTGTAACTGTGTAACCAAATAAACCCCCTTTATAAAAGCCAATTCATTTCTGGTGTTTTTGCAATCTGCTGCATGGGTAAACTGGAACAGATTTTGGTACCAGAGAAGTGGGGTGCTGGTGTTGCTGAATCTGAGTTTGAAAATATCAAACATGTTGGAATGGCTTTTTAAATGGATAAGGGGAAGATTCTGGAAGAATTGTGAGATTGATAGAAAAGGCCTAAATTACTTTGACGAGACTGTTTGTGGAAATATGAACTCTAAAGATACTTTTGATTAGGCCTTGAGCAGAAATGATGAATGTGTTGTTGCAAACTGGAAGAAAGGTGATCCTTGTTTTAAAGTGGCAGAGAGTTTGGCTAAATTGGGTCCTGGGGTTAAATGGAAGAATTTGAGATCGATGTGCTGGGATACTTCGCTGATGAAATTTCAAAATTAAAAGTTGTGGATATAGCATGGCTTCACCTTGCAGCTTATAGTAAAATGTGAGCAGAAAGAGATAAACTTACAACTGAACTTTTGGGTTCAAAGAAATCAGAAACTGATAGTTTGGAAAATTCTGGGCTTCCAAGCGATGGAACCCCAGAAGCTATAGCCCAACATAAGGATTTATCCAGACATGGAAACCAGCCACCATTTCAGTACAAGTTAGGCCACCACCCCACTGTTCTGAAAGGGTTGAGTGTGTGCCCCAGAGCTGGAAGAGAATCCAGGTGCTCCCCCAATGTTTGAGGAAGGTGGGGCCAAGAAGATGGTCTCCCCAACGTGTGGATATGTTGGAGAACTCACCTCAGCATTTGGAGAGAAAAGAGCTGCCACTAGGGCCCTTGGAAAGGGTTGGACTCCCACTCTCTCAAGCCTCAAGGATGAATGACTCTCAGACTTTGGAATCTAATGGAGCTTGCCCTGCAGGTTTTAGGAACTGTTTTGATCCCTTAAACCGTTTTCCTTACAGTTTCCCCATATGGCAATGGGAACATTTATCCTATAACTGTACCTCCTTTGTATATTGGAAGCAGATAACTTGTTCTAAGTTTCATAGGTCCACAGCCAGAGGGGAATCTTGCTTTTGGACAGACCGTACCTGTAACTGATTTTGATGGGATCTTGTACTTACCTATTGTTACTGAAATGATTTAAGTTTCTGTGATATTGTGATGGGATGTATACAGAAAGATGATGTCATTTTGGGGTCCAGGGGGTGGAATGTGCTGTTTTGAATGTATTATGTCCCCCAAAACACCATTATCTTTGATGTAATCTTGTGTGGACAGATGTACTACTGTTGATTAGACTGTAATTCCTTGAGTGTTTCCATAGAGATGTGACCCACTCAACTGTGGGTGATGACTCTGATTGGATAGTTTCCATGGAGGTGTGGCCCTGCCCATTCAGCATGGACCTTGGTTAGTTTACTAGAGCACTATATAAGCTCAGACAGAAGGAGCAAGCTTGCTACAGGCAAGAGGGACACTTTGAAGAACACAAAGGAGCTGAGAGAGGAGCTTCAGCTTACAGAGACATTTTGGAGAAGGCCTTTGAAAGCAGACTTTTGCTCCGGAGAAGCTAAGAGAGGACAAGAGCAACTGAGAGTGACATTTTGAAGAGGAGCTTTGGCCTAGAGAGGAACATGCTGGGAGAAAGCCATTTTGAAACCAGAACTTGGAGCAGACACCAACCACATGCCTTCCTAGCTAACAGAGGTTTTCCAGATGCCATGGCTCAAGAGAAGGTACCCGATTGTTAATGTATTACCTTGGATACTTTATGGCCTTAAGATTGTATCTCTGTAACCAAATAAACCCCCTTTATAAAAGCCAATCCATTTCTGGTATTTTGTAATCTGGCAGCATTGGCAAACTGGAACAGCAATGGAGAGTTAATGCTTAATATCCTCTTTTTAAACAACAAGCGGGGTTTTATTAAACCAGTAATCTTTGTTGACTCATATAGAGAACAATATACTCTGTTGGCAAATGGATATTTGAATATTTACAATACATTTTTCTCACTTTTAAAAATTTATAATATTTCAAAGTAGATAGTATTGCAAAGTAGAAGTATGAGCTAAATAATAATCCCAAGAATGCATTACACTATATTCCAAATATCTCTACTATTATAAGCACACTATAAACTTTTGAACTTGTATCTGCATTGTGTAATGTTCTTCAGATATTGATTAGAGTATTTTTCCTCTATCTTATTTCAAATAAATTACACAAGGGATAAATAGGGAATGAGTGTCTTCCTGAAGTATCTGGGATAATCTGCTCTCTTTCACTTTCAAAGGCCTTCTCCAAAATGTCTCTGTAAGCTGAAGCTCCTCTCTCAGGTCTTTTGTGTGCTTCAAAGTGACCCTCTTGGCTGTAGCAAGCTCGCTCCTTCTGTCTGAGCTTATATAGTGCTCTAGTGAACTAACCAAGGTCCATGCTGAATGGGTAGGGCCACACCTCCATGGAAACTATCCAATCAGAGTCATCACCACAGTTGGGTGGGTCATATCTCCACGGAAGCACTCACAGAATTACAATCTAATTTCATCCTATTAAAAAAAACATATGGAGGATGATATCATCAACATGGTGACATAAACAGCTACTGAAAGCTTCTCTACAGAAATTCAACAAAAAAAGGAGCAATTCTGAATTGTGTGATACTCTGTTGGAAGATATAGACTAGAGTAAGACCCTGAGAATGCCTAATTGAAGAAAGAGAAGAAATATAAGCTAGGACTTTTCCATCTCAGACCAGCTGGTCCACTCCCCTCACCCTCGCTCAGTCTCTGTGTGGGAAAGGCACAGAGAAATGGCAGATGGGATGCCTCTAACCAGGGACACAGATTTTAAAATCTCACAGCAGTGAAAAGTACTCTCACTGTTTGAAGATCCAGGAGACAGGGGAGGACAATTCAAGGACCAGATCAGTGAGGGACAAAGAGACTGAGAAAATGTGGGTGGAGATGCATTTTCAGCTTGGGTCTGAAAGCCCTTCCCCCACCCTTGAGGGAAGGAGCAGCCAGCAACTGGCTCCTAGGCAGAGCAGCCTCTGAGGATGATTAAGTTACGAAACAGCACCATCTGCTGGACAGTCCAGAAAGCGCAAGGACCCTTTCTTAGGAACATAGCAGATAGTCTATATGCCCTGTATGGAAACCCAGTCCTGTTTTGGCTGAGAAATAAGGAAGACCCAATTGTTAAAGCAGGGACCTGAAAGAAATCCAGGTCTTGCTAGCTGGTGGAAAATACAGCACCACTGGAAGTCAGCAGATATGTATTACCACACACAGTGAACTTGCTGGGGTGCCCAGTGCCTACCTCCCATTCCTGTGGCAGGCCACAGTGGGTGCCTTATTTGGGGGGTATGACTGGGGGACAGAGCCAATCCAACACTGGCCAGGTAGAGAAACAAAGAGAAAATAGAGATCAAAGTCAACCAATAAGAAAACCTTATGCAAAAGAGAGAAAACAACCTCCAGAAAAACCAAACAAGGAAACCACATGCCAAGACAACAGAAAATTATGAGGCACATCAGGAAACAGGAAAATATGGCCTAGTCAAAGGAGGAAACTAACATTTCAACTGAGATTTAGGAGTCAAAACAACTAAGTATAGATGTTCAAACAAATCATTTAAATGAAATCAATGAGGTGAGAGAGAACATGACAAAAGAAATAAAGGATATAAAGAAGACACTAGGTGATTATAAGGAAAAATTTATAAGCTTGCAAAAACAAATGGAAGAACTTATGGGAATGAAAGGCACAATAGAAGAGATGAAAAACACAATGGAGACATACAACAGAAGACTTGGAGAGACAGAAGAAAGGATCAGTGAGCTGGAGGACAGGATATCTGAAATCCTGCACACAAAGGAACAGATAGGGAAAAGAATGGAAAAATATGAGTAAGGTCTCAGGTAAATGAATGACAACATAAAGTGCAGGAATATACATCTTATATGTGTCCCAGAAGGAGAAGAGAATAGAATAGTGGCAGAAAGAATAATAGAGGGAATATTCAATGAAAATTTCCCAACTCTTATGAAAGACATAAAATTAAAGGTCCAAGAAGCACAGCACACCCAAAACAGAATTGATCCAAATAGACCTACTCCAAGACACTTACTAATCAGATTTTCAAATGTCAAAGACAAAGAATTCTGAAAGCAGCAAAAGAAAAGCAATCCATCACATACAAGGGAAGCTCAATAAGACTAATTGTGGATCTCTCAGCAGCAGAAACCATGGTGGCGAGAAGGCAGTGATTGACATATTCGAGATACTGAAAGAGAAAAACTGCCATCCAAGAATCCTATATCTGGCAAAACTTTCCTTCAAAAATGAAGGAGAATTTAAAATATTTACAGATAGACATTGAGAGAGTTCGTGAACAGGAGACCCCCCCCCCACAGGAAATACTAAAGGGAGTTCTACAGACAGATAGGAAAAGACAGGAGAGAGAGGTTTGGAGAAGCGTGTAGAAATGAAGATATCAGGAGATAGAAAAAGAGTTGAGATTGGACATTTCATGTTGAAGGAGTATAGAATATTCTAGAGGATTGATTTTGTAGCTCTAGAAATACATAGCACAATACTTTGTGTTGGTAGCATAATAGTGTAAGTACACTGAAAAAAGATGACTGTGAATATGTTTGAAAGAGGAAGGTAAGGGGTCTGTATGATACCAGAAGAAAAGATAGAAGATAAAGACTGAGACTGCATAACTTAACGAAACTTGGAATGGTCAATGTGTGTGATTAAATGTACAAATATAAGAATGTTTTTGCATGAGGGAGCAGCAAGAAAGAATGAAGTTATGAACTATGCAACAAAGTGAATGGAATGTGAGAACAGTAGGTTAAGTGAACTAACCCAGAAATGCAAAGAAAAACATTAGAATATCTCACTAATATAGACTATTAACAATGTGTAAACTTGAAGAATTGAATCTGGGAGCATGGGCTATAACACAAAGGCTTATATAAAGGTTCCTAGATTGTAAGCTCTTAGAGCAGTCACATTCATTCATGAGTTTTGACAGTTATTTCTAAATTTTGAGATTCTGAGCTATATGTGTGTGACATGATTGGTCCCTGGAGCTTCGGGTGTCTGTGAGGCATCTGGGACTCAGAGCTAGAGTTCAGCAGTTATGAGTGTCAGCATTGCCCTGTGAATCAACTGCTAAAGAGGCTGAAAAAGGAGATCAGATTTTGATTGGAGATATAAATGAAATGGACTTAGTTGAGATTGAGGTAGATCCAGCTAAAGGGTGCAAGATCATACTAACAATGTTTTAAAACTTTGACTTCTGTATGGGACCAAAGGAAGAGATGGTTATATGGTACAAAATCTGTATTTTCAGTAGCACACTGTATAATCTAATTTGTATGGTTAGTTTACTCAGATGCCATAATTACATGGAACCTTGACTGGAGAGTGAGACCTTGTTGTTTGTAGGTTAGCATGAAGCCCTGATACAACCCAGAGTGATTTGGGCAGAGAATAAAAAGTATTTACCAAGTCCCCTTGAGGGACTGTGGGGAATTCCTGATATTCTTGCAAGCATTGGGGTCTACCAGTTTAGTAGGCCGGAACCTAGATCTTGGGGCTTGCCCTTGTGATGCTTGTACTGCTAAGGACAGGTTAAGCCTACTTATAATTTTGCCTAAGAGTCTCCCCCAGAGAACCTCTTTTGTTGCTCAGATGTGGCTTCTCTCTGTAAGCCAACTCTGCAGGTAAACTCACTGCCCTCTCCCCTACATGGGACATGACTCTGAGGGGTATAAATCTCCCTGGCAATGTGAAATGTGACTCCAGGAATGAGCCTGGACCCTGCATCATGTGATTGAG